>NW_018165341.1:77322-78985 GCF_001263595.1 Phalaenopsis equestris
TTTATTGCCCTATTACATATTCTATGGCTCAACATTTGATAAATGACTCACCTTATACTTTTGGCATATGCGGCCTTCTCATGTAACAATTTATAGGATTTTGGCTAGTCCCGCCGATGTGATGCATTTAACAAATGGGTATATGGTGTTGAGCAAAAGAAATGAAAATTGTGGTGTAATTTGCCTGCGGTGTAATTTGAGACAGGCCAGCTCATTGACAATTTTTTTTTGGATAACGGATAATCCTAGCTTTGTTGGAATTTAAATTGAAGGACATGTATTAGAATTTTCATATTACACATGTATTTTATATTTGTAGTCCTCTCCAGTGAGAAATATAGCTTTGTACGATTAAAAATTTGATAATAAAACATGTTTGATGCGTTACTGTGGATGTAGGTCTTTGACTGAAACACATTAAAAACAGGTATGCTTTTTTTATTCTTAGCACTTTTTTAGCATTTATTTGCACAATTGTTGGGTAATTCAGATAATTTGATTATTATGTGATACTTGCAATTATTTGTATAGTTCCACAATAGGTAAGACATCTGAAGGGGGTCCCTCTGCAATGTGGGATAAAAAAGTCACCAATATATTTTGTGATCTATGTTTAAAAGAAATTGAGTTGGGGAACAGGCCTAAAACGTACTTTAATAAGGAGGGCTGGAATAATATTGGTATGAGGTTCAAAGAACTAACTGGCATAGATTACGACAAGCTTAAATTCAAAAATAAATGGGACCAATTAAAGAAGGAATGGAAAATATGGAAGGAGTTGAAACATAGATCTACAGGTTTGGGTTGGGATCCGATTAAACAAACAATTGACGCTCCCGCTGAATGGTGGACTGAAAAATTGGAGGTAATTTTATATCTACTCCGTGATTTGTTTGCTTAACTATTCACTTTAAAATGTTATGTCACAGGCGGTACCTACAGCGAAAAAGTATAGAAAATACGGGATTGAGCCAAAATTTGAAGAAAAACTGGACATAATGTTTAAATGTATTGTCGCAACAGGAATATTTACTTTCAACCCAAGTGAAAGTACCTTTTCAGGGATGCCAGATGAATTCACTCCTGAACCATTAACACCTGATGAAGATGTGCGTAACATTAATCAGAGAGATACGGGGGACTCTAGCACAATAAAGAGGTCCAAGGTTGCTAAGAAAAATAAAGAGAAATAACATGTTTTGAACACCTCATTCGATCGTTTGATTGAAACATTTGCAGCTCCACCTATGTCTGATGCAAGCATATTAGAATGTCTGAGGCTTTTGCGTTCTATTCCTGAAGTTGTTGCAGATAGGCGATTTCACGCACAGTGTGTGAAAAAACTTGAGGATTTAACTAGAATGAAAATATTCATGGCGCTTGAGCTTGAAATGCGTCTTGAATATTTACGGGTTTTGTTCGATGAATGATATTTTTTATGGATTCATTATGTATCAACACTAATTGAACTTCTACTTATGTTGTTTTATTTTTAATATATGTTTGTCATTCTATATGTGTCATTCTACATGTGTAATCTTTCTATATGTAGCAAATGAGAACTTTTATTATTAGTGTTTTTATATGTAGCAATCTACAATTGTTAATATTTTAATTTGTTGGATAGTTGAATATTAATGTTTATATTTTAAATCATTTAGGA
>NW_018165341.1:79314-80485 GCF_001263595.1 Phalaenopsis equestris
CCATTACAGAACAAATTACCAACGATCCTCGATATATGCTATATTTCAAGGTAACTATCAGTGTTTTTATTTTGATACATGATATACTTTAAAATATTATTACGCTCTTGTTTTTCAACTAAACAGAACTGTATTGGTGCAATTGACGGTACACACGTTGATGCCCGAATACCTAACAACGAGAAGGTAGCATACATCGGTCGTAGTGGTTCAACAACGCAAAATGTCATGGCCGTATGCGACTTCAACATGTGTTTTACTTTTGTGGTTGCGGGCTGGGAAGGAAGTGCACATGACAGTCGAATTTTCTCCTTTGCCACGAGGAATAGATCGCAGTGTTTCCCTCACCCCTCATCAGGTTAATTTTGTTTAGTAATTTGAATATGTGGGATTGTGCAATTTTTTATTAACATTGTTTCTCGTACTAGGAAAATATTATCTGGTTGATGCAGGATATCCTATGCAAAGGGGATACCTGAAGCCCTACTCTGACACGAGATATCATCTTCCTGATTTTGAGCAAGCTAGTGGCACAGTTCGTGACAAAAAGGAAATGTTTAATAAACGTCACTCATCTTTACTCGGGGTAATTGAAAGAACATTTGGAGTTTGGAAGAAGAAGTGGGTCATCTTACGTGATATGTCGTCGTATCCTTTCCAAAAGCAGGTGTACATTGTGGTTGCAACAATGACACTACATAACTCATCTGAAGACATTCCTTGCAATCATATACAGACTTCAGTATGACTGACAATGATGAACTCAATATTTTCGAGCAACCAACAGAACATGTGAGGGGGCATTCATTACCTGAGGAGGATATAGAATCTAATGATTTTGGAGATCAAGATGTTGAAAGTTTGGCTGATATGATTGCTTTAAGGGAGTCTATCACAGATGTTATTTGTGACTGTTGATCTACCAAGTTTTCTTTTAATAAGATTGTAGGTTTATATTCATACGCATTTAATTTTAATTTTTTTTAAAAATACCTTAAGCTGACATTTCATTCTTTTGTTATTTTCACAGTTATACCAACATAACCTCCAGAATATCAGGTACAGACACAGGGATTTTGTGTTATTGTGGACTACCGTCTCCGTTGCTAACGTCACGTAAGGAGCATAGCTTCGGGAGTCAGTCCTATGGTTGTGCCAGGGGTGTTTCAGC
>NW_018165341.1:80677-87751 GCF_001263595.1 Phalaenopsis equestris
TCATTAAGGTGTGAGAACTGTATGGTATCTTTTAGAACTGATATGTGATTATCGTATGTTTCTGCACAATATTTTTTTTTCTATCAATAAGCTATTCTGAATAAGCTGACCCAAACAGTTTTATCAGACAGGGGCAGAAATGTCTTTTAACTATCAATAAGCTAGTCTAAATAAGCTGCCCCACACAACAAGCCAGATTATTCTGATAATCTGTAAATTATCAGATTATCAGAATAATCTGCTTATCAACAGATTATAAATAATCCACAGCTGTGTCAAACAGAATCTAAAGCCCTAATTTGAACCCAATGGAAATTGACCGCCGGGAGGCCCGAGAGATTTTCAATTTTTCACAAAATTTCAATGTGTAGTGATTGTCGACACTCGATAACAAATCGACTTCCAGCGCGGCGATGGGGCTATCGAAATGCCTAACGCCGGTGAGCCCATCTGCCCGAGTGGGATTTGTCGGCTCCCAATCCGCAGAATGGCAGCACTGCATAACGGCGTCAAGCTTAGTCAGCAGCGACGCCACCTTTTTTTTCCGCCACCCTAGAATCCCGCGCCTGAAGATTTCTCTTCTCCAGAATCGACCAAACAGGCATCTCCTTTTCCGAATGAAAGGATCAGGTGTTATCTCTTCTATTCCTACCTCGCTCTCATTGATATTAATGTGTAGTTTATTTGATCTCTCCTGCTTCTATTCGCGGTATCAAAACATGTCTCTTTATTGATTATTCCTGTTTTTTATAATATTTATCGTCCTAATGGTTTGTTAAATGC
Organism: Phalaenopsis equestris; assembly: GCF_001263595.1. Lineage (NCBI taxonomy): Eukaryota > Viridiplantae > Streptophyta > Magnoliopsida > Asparagales > Orchidaceae > Phalaenopsis > Phalaenopsis equestris. Next base: position 81,461 of record NW_018165341.1, read on the forward strand.
TAGCTGCGGCAAGGAAGCGACAGAGGCCAACAAACCATAGCTTCTGAAATGTTAGCACCTTTGAATAAGATTTCTCACCGGATTTATGAAATCTAGACAAACGCAAAATTGCTAGTGTTCTGCAGTTTTAAGGGCCGAAATTTTTGCTCTGATTTTGCCTTAATCTAGATTTACTAAATTCACAGGGAGGTGAATTTAACGGATTTATGATTTCTGGGTTTACTAAATTCTACTAATGCTAAATCCCAGCCAAACACCCCCCAAATGGAGATGCCACTATGATGGTTCTCTGCAGTCCTATTAGATGTATTGCTTTTTTTATCGACTTCAAAAGTACTTATTACTAGATTTGCTAGGACCTTGAAGCTTTTGAAGAACTCTTAGTCTTTTTGAACATGAGACGATGCATTCTAAGGGACTTTAAAGCCCCCCTGATATAAATCATGGTTTTAATAATGTTTGATAAAAATCAACTCAAAATTAGGATTTATTGTGCAAGACTTGTGGAGGAGTTGATAGAGAATCTTCTCTCTAACTCGAATACTCATGTTCAGAGTACAATCTAACCATTAATTTTTAACATAGTTGTCATAAGAGCTCAACTTCCAAAATAAAATACTAGGATTTCTTTGTAGTTAATTGTAGTTCATGGGGTTGTCTGGTAGTGGGGTTTTTGCTGGCTTTGCGTTGGATTTATCATAAATCTTGACAAACACCAAATATGATTGCATAAGCATTACGTCTGCCTAAACCCATTTTCATTATGTTTCACCTTAAATTTGGGATTTACCAGTTTCCTTTTTTGCTACAAGAAGGATTTAACTTACACTACTGGAATTTAACTTATTTTCGATCGTTATATACCATTCAAAAATTATTAAAAAAATTGTTGGTTAATAAAGATTTGATGACTTCAATGGTTTATAGGGCGTAACTAATTCTCTTGTTGGTAAACTCGTACCTTACGGGCTTTCCGATGGATTTTATCAGTTGGTGGCTTATTGAGGGGTAGTATTCGTATGTTTATGCTAAAACGAAATCATTGATAAGTCATCGGTTGACCGTCAGATATACAAACAATGGTCTTAATCCGTCGGTTAATATCGAAAACATACCCGTTGGTTATCTCTTGGTTGATTGTCGGTAATGCATCAATGGTCAGAGGTATTCGGTTAATTCCAAAATGAAAATTTTATCGATGGCTCTCGGGTTAGTTCGTAGGTTGAGTGACCAACATAATGTATCATTGTTTTATCGATAGACTGTTGAGACGTCGAGAGATTTTCGGTTAGCCGCCGATTTATGTATTGACAGTCTATAACCGTCAGATCGTATGAGAAAAGAGCGGGAAACCATTAGATAACCGTCAGAAAGCCGTCGAAAAATTGTAGCTTAAAAAATAATCTTTTTCATTTCATTACAATTTAGACACTTGCAATCGTAACACATATATAAATTCAATTATATATTGCACACTATAATTTACCAATCCAAGCATTTATTAGACTAAAATCATTTTAATGAATGCACAAATTAAACACAAATAAATGCAACACATTGAACCAAACCATTATAGTATTTGTACATGAAAATAACATATTCAAAATGTCTCTTAAAATAAATAGATATAAAAACTGTCCTAATCTTTCTCTGTGCCCTCATCGTCCTCCTCAATATCCACCTCTGGCAGATGCTTTCCTCTCATGCTGTTCAAACTTTATCTGATTGAGCCGAGCAACAACTTTGGTCTCAATATTTGTAGTGAATGTGACAATCTGCCTACGGACTTCTTCTGAGTGGTAGAAGTATATGCCCTGAATACACTAGAGCAGTGATGAGTGTCGTTGGTCTGTGCCTGAGAACCCAATCCACAGACCCGCCCATTCTTCTTCTCCAACAGTCTCTCTTCACAGCTCATAGTGAACAGATCATGACCTGGGATCGTAAGTCCTCATGTGTGCTAAATCTGGCTCTCCTTCAACTATTGGAAAGTTTCCTACAAAAAATTTATAAAAGAAAATTAGATGAAAATTAAATTCAACAATTCTTTGAATTGTATAACAGTTAATCTTATGACTAATATGAGTCACTTGAGATTTGCTCTCATTCCAAGTGTGATTCGATTGCCGCTTATGGGTATGTGCATGTAACTCGACAATGATGGACTCTCGTACCAACTTTAAAGTCCGTTAAGCTCAAAAAATAGTTAATTTATATTTAATTTACTGTAATATTTAATGCACAAATTAAGTCTTACTTTGTACTCGGTTTGTTTGAGCACTCCACCAGTTTGCTTGAAGTCCCCCATGGCTCCACAGTCAAAGCATCGATTATATTTGGCCTGCTGACTTCTTTTCTGGTAATCTGGGGGATCCACAGGCCCCAAGCAATGCGTTGAACACATCTTTCTCGAGCCACACAGGGCATTGACACATCTTCCGTACCTCCCTGAACACGTTGCGAAGATGGTCACTCCCTTTGTGCTCGAAGCTCTTAATGTGTGTGCTAGAATAATTGTGTTTACAAAATGAATTTAAATATGTTGTTTGATAAAACTATATGTAGCTTATATTTAATGCGTTGGATATATATCCCAAACTCTATCGGGATCTTCTTTCAGGATAGGTATGGAGCGTTGTACTTTATCTGTATGATATCTCTAATAGCATGAATAGCTTGTGTAGAGGAATGAAATATGAAAATAAGATATAATTATTTGTATATTAAATTAAAAAAATATAAAACACTATTATCATTATCTAAAAAAAATTACATCTGCCCCATAAACTCAAGCTTAAAAGTGATATTCGTGCTGTCTGGCGTATCTCAATCGAAAGTAACAATATGAACCTCCACCTAAGTAGACGGAGTTGGAGTCGTAGGTGGTGGTGGTGCTAGTATGATGGGAGGATAGGGGCTGTAAGTCCGGGTGTGTGGTGGTGTTAGCGTAAGGGTGGAGGCCTGCGGGAACGTCTCAACAACAATATTGGTTGTGGTGGAGAGAGACAAAGAATTATTTGTACGCACAGTATTGTGGCTTTGTCGTCCTCCTTTAGTACTAACACCAAACATGTCCTCTCATGTGGAGGGAGATCATCCCTACCTTCAAAAGCCATCTGTAACATGAAAAGAGAAAGTAATTAATACAAAACTTTAAATAAAAGTATGATCATAATATTATGTGCATTCTACCATTTATTGGTACTAATAACAAAAATCTAAATAATAAACAAAAGACGAAACTTTATAGTGTGATCTACAAATTGCTACAACTGAAAGTATAAGTAAAAAATTAGATGAAAGTACAAAGAAAATATAAAACGTAATATACAAACTAGAAACTGAAAATAAAAATCTTCACAGTAAAGAAAAGATGAAATTATAAAGTGCAATCTACAAACTACTACAATTGAAAATATAAGTAAAAATATTAGAAGAAAATACAAACTGAATGTAAAGTGCAATCTATAAGCTAATGGAATTGAAAAAAAAATACACATTAAATAAAAAATAAAACTATAAATTGCAATCTACAAACTACCACAACTGAAAATATAAGTAAAAATATTATAGAAAGTATGGAAAAAATGTAAAGTGCAATCTATCAAATTTTTATTGTGTTAGAAGAATTTCAATAACTTACACATTTTAATCAGCTTTATCTGATGAGTGACTAAATAATGTACTAAAATTATTTCATCTAAAGGATCGTCGAAGTCATGCTCTTCGAGATTAATTTTTTCTTGTTCGGCATTAACATCTTTTAAGTTTATCTCTTCATTGGTAGAATCAAGTGAAATGCATAAATCTGTCATTTCTATTTTTTGATGAGCAGGTTGAATAACATTTTAAATTTCTTATTTTTGGTTTACTTGTTATGACTACTCCCTAGTCAACTTTATCTCTTATTTTATCGAGATATTGAAGAAAATATACTTTATTCACATGTCTTGATAAAATGAAATGATTAAATTTAACATATTTTTTTTTCACTTTAATTTCTACGATATTATACGGTTTGTTTGCCATTATTCCATAATTAGGAATATGATCAAACCAGTCATAGTTAAATATGAATAAACTTCTTTCAGTGGAGTCAAGATATTCTAATTGAACAACTTCTTTGACCATCTTGTAATAATCCATTTTCTCATGTCATTTATTGTTTGCTTTAACACATACACCAGAATTACTTATTTTTTTTCTTTTGGTCAGGATCTTGTATTAAACCTTTAGCCGTTCAGATCATAAATTTGTTAAATATTCATGATGCACATGAGTTCTAAAACAAGATTTATTAAGTTTGATATATTACTCTATTGTTTCAATCATGAATCTATGAATTAATAAAAAAATATTTTTTATTGTTTCATTCAAAACATCTAAAATTGACTTGTCAGTTGAGTATAACTTGTGTACATTGTAAATTGTTGTGGAAAATCATTCTCTATCTCCTAACTTGTATCTTTTTTCATGAGAATTTAACGAATCTATAAATAAAGTGTTCATACATTAAAAATTTCATGAATTAAGTGACATTTATATTTTACTGAAAATTGGTGAACGGTTCTAATAAAAAATATTTTACTCAATATAAGGTTGAATTTTATCGCGATTGAGAAGAACAGAAAGAGTCGCTGTTCAAAGTTTCAGATCATTAAGATAATGTGATGTGCACTTCTCTGATATTTTTGAACTGACTTTTTGGTGGGTTTTTATTGCCCAAAATAGTAGGAGCAGAAAATTGTAATATTCTACAATAGATATGTCTCGCATGTTAAACCTTCTGGTCTAATTTTATGCTTCACAGTTATCTTTAATTTAATAAAATATATATAATTAATATGTTATTTAACACACATTGACAACCTTTTTAAACAAATAACAAAATAGTGCATGAGTTATTCTCTCTCAAATGGATATATCCAACGACACTGTATTGGATCGCCAATTATTACGTCATATGGTAGATGTACCGACATATGCTCCATGATGTAAAAAAAATAAGTGAGAATATCCTTTCTAGCTTGCACAGTATTATTGGAATGCTTGTTTTAACTTTCGTATGCCATAAAGTTTTAAACGAGTTGCACATAAATGCCTCAAAAACATACTGATTTCAATTAATAAATTTAGTATTTCACTCAACAAACAATAAATCTAGTTTATATCAAATTTTGCAAGAATATATGACAGTCATGACTTTTCTTTTTAAATATCTTTCCTTCTCACAAATCAACATAATGACTCAAATTTGAAGCATATATGCTAGTAAATTTTAATAATTAGAGTCACTCGTAAGTTGTTATTCGACGAACCAGAATAATGTAATACTTTGCTTTAAGCTTTATAAGTTTACTAGCAAAAATTTCTTGGTTCTCTAACTCTCCTTTTTTATAAATTTCTTTTAATTCTAATTTGACATTCACTTTATCTTTAATTTTGTCCTTAGCATTCATCACATTGTTAAAACCATTATTAATAATTTTTTTAACTATGCGTTGCTGACCTCATTTTTAGTGAGATCTAGTCTTTCTCTTAGGATTTAGGATCTAGCCTTAGGGGTCTCCCCTTGACTATCTTAGAACCTTAGAAATGGAACCTGCCTTGTTCTAGAAATTCAACCCGCTTCTGTACTCTTTTGTGGTTCCAAGTGTGTGGTGTCAACTTCTAGCACTTAGAAGGATGAAACCAACATGAGTAAACCCAAAAGCAATTCCTATAGGACCTTTCTAGGCCTTAGGGTGGCCTTCTGCACAATTCGCACTCTCGCGCGCACGAAACTTTGCAATTTGGAAGGTCGACACGTCCGATCGCCACGATTCATATCGCTTGCACTGTTATTTGTCGAGGGCTCGAGTAAACCTTTTGAGACGATCGATCGCGGATCGAAATTATGTGAAATTTGAATTTCGACGCGTTTTTGACCCGATTGTCGACGACGTCGTCTGAGCGACCCCGGATGACAAAACAGACTGCACCGGCGCGTCGGGAACGTCAATTTTGCCCAGTGAGGACACCCATTTTTGTTACGTCGCCGCGCGTGAGTAAATCGGGTTTTATCTAATATATATATATATATATATATTAACTCCTTTTTACCCCTTCCCCCTTTCCTCTTTAATCCCTAACTCCCCTAACGCACGCACTCGAGCTCTGTTTCCTTCCCCTCTCCCGTTCGCGTGTCTGGCTCTTTCCATTTCTCGGTCTCGAGCCGAGCGAGCTCCTCCTCCACGCGAGAGAAAGTTGACTTCTTATTCGTCCTTGCCCGACACTCTCTGCCCGCGACCT
>NW_018165341.1:88688-118222 GCF_001263595.1 Phalaenopsis equestris
AATGCACTTTTGAAAGGACGAAAGTATAAGTAAAAAATTAGATGAAAGTACAAAGAAAATATAAAACGTAATATACAAACTAGAAACTGAAAATAAAAATCTTCACAGTAAAGAAAAGATGAAATTATAAAGTGCAATCTACAAACTACTACAATTGAAAATATAAGTAAAAATATTAGAAGAAAATACAAACTGAATGTAAAGTGCAATCTATAAGCTAATGGAATTGAAAAAAAAATACACATTAAATAAAAAATAAAACTATAAATTGCAATCTACAAACTACCACAACTGAAAATATAAGTAAAAATATTATAGAAAGTATGGAAAAAATGTAAAGTGCAATCTATCAAATTTTTATTGTGTTAGAAGAATTTCAATAACTTACACATTTTAATCAGCTTTATCTGATGAGTGACTAAATAATGTACTAAAATTATTTCATCTAAAGGATCGTCGAAGTCATGCTCTTCGAGATTAATTTTTTCTTGTTCGGCATTAACATCTTTTAAGTTTATCTCTTCATTGGTAGAATCAAGTGAAATGCATAAATCTGTCATTTCTATTTTTTGATGAGCAGGTTGAATAACATTTTAAATTTCTTATTTTTGGTTTACTTGTTATGACTACTCCCTAGTCAACTTTATCTCTTATTTTATCGAGATATTGAAGAAAATATACTTTATTCACATGTCTTGATAAAATGAAATGATTAAATTTAACATATTTTTTTTTCACTTTAATTTCTACGATATTATACGGTTTGTTTGCCATTATTCCATAATTAGGAATATGATCAAACCAGTCATAGTTAAATATGAATAAACTTCTTTCAGTGGAGTCAAGATATTCTAATTGAACAACTTCTTTGACCATCTCATAATAATCCATTTTATCATGTGATTTATTGTTTGCTTTAACACATACACCAGAATTACTTATTTTTTTTCTTTTGGTCAGGATCTTGTATTAAATATTTAGCCGTTCATATCATAAATTTGTTAAATATTCATGATGCACATGAGTTCTAAAACAAGATTTATTAAGTTTGATATATTACTCTATTGTTTCAATCATGAATCTATGAATTAATAAAAAAATATTTTTTATTGTTTCATTCAAAACATCTAAAATTGACTTGTCAGTTGAGTATAACTTGTGTACATTGTAAATTGTTGTGGAAAATCATTCTCTATCTCCTAACTTGTATCTTTTTTCATGAGAATTTAACGAATCTATAAATAAAGTGTTCATACATTAAAAATTTCATGAATTAAGTGACATTTATATTTTACTGAAAATTGGTGAACAACTACTAATAAAAATATTTTACTCAATATAAGGTTGAATTTTATCGCGATTGAGAAGAACAGAAAGAGTCGCTGTTCAAAGTTTCAGATCATTAAGATAATGTGATGTGCACTTTTCTGATACTTTTTGGTGGGTTTTTATTGCCCAAAATAGTAGGAGCAGAAAATTGTAATATTCTACAATAGATATGTCTCGCATGTTAAACATTCTGGTCTAATTTTATTCTTCACAGTTCTCTTTAATTTAATAAAATATATATAATTAACATGTTATTTAACACACATTGACAACCTTTTTAAACAAATAACAGCCTAGTGCATGAGTTATTATCTCTCAAATGGATATATTCAACGATACTGTATTGGATCACCAATTATTACGTCATGTGGTAGATGTACCGACAGATGCTCTATGATGTAAAAAAATTAAGTGAGAATATCCTTTCTAGCTTGCACAATATTATTGGAATGCTTGTTTTTAACTTTCGTATGCCATAAAGTTTTAAACGAGTTGCACATAAATGCCTCAAAAACATACTGATTTCAATTAATAAATTTAGTATTTCACTCAACAAACAATTAAATATAGTTTATATCAAATTTTGCAAGAAAATATGACAGTCACGACTTTTCTTTTTAAAATATTTTTTCTTCTCACAAATCAACATAATGACTCAAATTTGAAGCATATATGCTAGGAAATTTTAATAATTAGAGTCACTCATAAATTGTTATTCGATGAACCAAAATAAAGTAATATTTTGCTTTAAGCTTTATAAGTTTCACAGCAGTAATTTCTTGGTTCTCTAACTCTCCTTTTTTAGAAACTTCTTTAAATTCTAATTTGACATTCAATTTATCTTTAATTTTGTCCTTAGCATTCATCACATTGTTAAAACCATTATTAATAAATTTTTAACTATGCGCATGACATTAAGATTGTGTCTCATCATTTTAATCTTCTAGTAAGACGGAGCAAAAAAATAAATATTTTTGTCCAATTATTAGTTGTTGAACTATGTGAAGAATATTCAGGATAATTAGTCATATTTGAAATGTTACTATTTTGAAATGTTACTATCAATCTGGAATATATCATCCCCAATTACTCTTGAAGGTGACGTTGATTTCTCAAATTTGTTTCGTCTGAATGTATTTTTGAAAGGATATTCAACATGTAAAAACATACAATAACAGTCAAATCATAAATTTGGAGACCAACATTGATTGTTGTGTAAACCAAATTTCGAAAGGATATTCAACATGTAAAACATACAATAATAATCTATGATTTCAAACCTAATTTGGAGACCAAATTTTTCGTTCTGTATAAGTCTTCTAGAATTAAAATTTTTTAAGGTTCGTCCTTTTCAATAATCATGCAAACTGATTGAATTAATCTCGGGGCATGCTAAAATTTTACTTATATTTTCAACATTCTGAGAGCTATAGATCACTCAGAACGAGATTTACAATCTTTCCACAGTGGCCTTTATGCCACATTTAGTAATTCATAAAACACTTGAGCTTCTTGATTTGGTGGCTCTTCCTTCACTTGACTTGATAATAAGGCCTTCTTTAATTGAAGATCATTTCTACAAGCTAGATAATAAGGTCTTGTTCTATTGAAGACTTTTTCTACAAATCCATTTGAGTTAAACTCATGTTTAGAATCATATCTCCTCAAAGGAGCATAACTAAATATTACATAGCCAACCCTCGAGCATGTGAAGTTAAAAATCAATAATCAAGTTAAAATCTTCAATGATATAAATCATACTTGGCTTCCTCAGATGCTAAGTGTGCTCGATTCTTGTGTTTCGAACATAAATAATGAAACCTACTCTTAGATATGTAAGTTGGAAGTTGAGATGCCGTTTGCACGAGATCTTAAAATCATTCAAGAACTCTTTGGTGATTCATTGTCTATCTAAATATAGTTTATGTTACATCCATGACCTTGACATATGCATATCCAAGGAAACACTTTTAGCAAGGAACCTTAATATAGAAGGAAAAAATATAAATTAGGAAATTAGAAGGATAAAAATTGAAGGTATTATATTTGATGGTGTGCCTAAGCATTTTCAAATGTCAGTTATTAAAGTACAAAACAACTAAATGCTAGTATCACACTCCAAAAAAAAGTTGTCGAGATCTTAACATATGTCGTTGACCTTATAGAAAAATAAAGAGCCTGGAAACTCTAATACAAAACATTAATGTTCTCTCATTCACTCCCTTCATCAATATTCTAAATAATATTTTCATCCTAATAAGTCAAATTAAAAGTCACATAAAAAATATCAGTATTACTACTTCTTAAAAGTGAAATACACATTTTTATGCATGGATTTAAAGCATTAAAGTCTCATATATATAAATAAAAAAAATTAGTTGTTAGATACATAAATACATAATAATTATGTGCTAGGTATGTAAATTTGCCTTAAAAAGGGGCGTTCACATGCATATCATACAATTATTATGTATTTACATATCTCAAACCTAAATTTTCATATTTACACGCATGACAATTAAAACTTTAATATCACATCAAAAACATCAAAGTTACCGATTTTTAAAAGTGAAATACACATTTTCATGCATATGTTGAAAGCGCCAAAGTGTTGTGAAAGTGCCAAATTGTTATGTATATATAAAGAGAAATTTACATTCATATTTCACAATTCTTATGTATTTACATATCTCAAACCTAAACTTTGATTTTTTCACAAATAACATTCTTAACTTTAATCATTTTAGAAATAACACTAACTACTTTAAAAAATGAAATACGCATTTTCACTCATATGTTTAAAGCACCGAAATGTCATGTATGTAAATACAAAATTTTAGGGATGCGATACATAAAAACATAAGAATTGTGTGCTAGGTATGTCAATTTACCATTAAAAATGGGCATTTAAATGTGTAGCAGTCAATTTTTTATGTATTCTCATATCTCAAACCTAAACTTTCATATTTACACATACAACACTAAAAACGTCATATCACTCAGGAACGTCGATATCACAATTACTAATTTTTAAAATTGAAATACATAATTTCATCCATGAATTTAAAGAATCAAAGTGTCATGTATGTAAATATGAAAGTTTAAATGTGAGATATATAAAACATAAGATTTGTGTTCTAGGTATGCAGATTTGCGATTAAAATTTAAGTGTAAGATATGGAAAGACTTAAGAGATGAGTTATAAGCATAAAATAATGAGATACATCATCATCAAAATTATAGAAAACCAAGGTTTCGAGGTTACTTACTATTTGAGTGTAAGAACTCGAGAAACTATAAACAATACCGAAAATGAGATTCGAGAGGGTTCGGTCGGCTCCAGAGCTAAGATGCGTGCGCGAGAGAGACATAAGGAATTTTGAACGTCGGTTAAATATAAAGACCTTTTCTGATTACTTTCCAACAATCTTTTGACTGTTGATGCTTAATCTTTTTAAAACCGACGAGTTCGACCCTCAGTTAAAATAATATGACCATTGGTTATTAATAACCCAAGAAACTAACTTTTCAACGGTTTATGACCATTGTCTTATAATTTACTCTGAATCGACGTTTTGGATTGTCGGTGATTATTTCATTACCTTCAAAAAGTTGATTCACTCAAAACCCGCAGTCAACTCGTAAGAAATCTGTAAGTTATATTAACTATCGCTAGGCTGTAGGAACTAAAGACAAATTTAGCGACGCACTCTAGATTGTCGTTTTTTCTGCCGATTTTAACTGTTTTTCTTGTAAGTTAAAGTAGAACTTAGTAATGTCTATAAAACTAGATTTATCAAATCCTGAGGAAGTTAAATCCTGAAAATTGTTTGATATGTTTGAGGCTAAATCAAGTTAAAACTTTCTAAACTGTTTGACAACTTATTCGTGATTTAAATTTATTTCTTTAAGTATCATTTAAATATTGATTATTGATGATAAAATTTTGATAACTATTTAGTTTGATTTGATTTTCTCTTATATTGTTGATACTATGATTTTTAATTTTATATTTGCTTATGCTCCTCAAGTAGGTTTAGCTATAGGTTCTAAAAAAACTTTTGAAATGACTTAGAGTCCGTTTGGGGCAACTGCAGCTTATCCAACTTATCCTGATAATCTGGTGATAAGCAGCTGATTCGAATAATCTGTCTGTCTGTCTGTTTGGTTTGTGCGTTTTGAGAACAGCTGATTCTGAATAAATGACCAAACTGCCCCAGTTTTGAATAAGCTGCAGCTGTTTGGTTTATGCGTTTTATAGACAGTTTATTTGAAATTTGTTTTACAAATTTTTAATAACATTCTTAATGCAATCATGAAGGGGAGAATGGGAAGATTGAAGAACATGAAAATATTTCACTAAAATATTTCAGATCACATCAGAAATGCAGAATTACCTAAACATATGTGAAATACACCGTAACCCACTAGTATGTACTATAATGAGACCCAACAAAGAAGAAAAAATAATATGTCAAAATTATAAGGAAAAAAATAATGATATTGACTTTAACATGTAGCAGCATATCACGACCCATTGTGTCCGGCTTTGACACTCCACAACCCATAACGAACCTATCCGAGTGGGATACCGTAGAAATGGAAGCACTCAAATCATAAGCGGTGTTCTTAAATTTTGACACCGACAAACTCTGAGTAGCGGTGTCAAGTTGAGTTGTCATAGAAACGGACGTAGTTTCGACCCACCTAAAGAAAGTGCAGTCCTCCTGTCCTTGTGCCCACTACGGGCGCCTATAAAGTTGACTCCCGTAGCTATGTGGCCGGCGTGATGTGAGGTCGGTAGCTCACAGCAGCACATCACCTACCCGAACTTCCCTGAATATCTGGAACTCATCGTCCTGCAGTTTAGAAAAAGAATAATACAACAACAACAACAACAAAGCCTTAATCCCACTACGTGGGGTCGGCTACATGAATCCTTTTTCTTCCATTGTGTCCTATTGAGTGTCATAAGGGTACAATATAATGTTGCTAAAAGGTTCAAGATAATCAATACAAGCTATGTCTGAGTAAGAATAATGATGATGCAACAATTCAATATAAAAGATATTTACAAATCTCTCTAGGAAAATTAAGAAAAAAATAATTACACATCACCGTGGGACAATAAACGCCTACAATTAATAAATGGATTCGTGGAAGTATGACCCTACTAAAATTAGAGAATTTACATATAGTGTGATTATTGTAGTTGCATAGAAAGAAGTACTGTAATGCCAAGTATCCTGAATTTACCTAATTTGGGCCAATTTAGAATACCCTGAAATTGAACTAACAAAGAATTCTAAATATAATAGATCAGTCAAAAAATTATGGAGATATAGAAAATTTACTTACTGAAATATTGAGGAAACAATTGTCGACAACAAAGTTCTGTTGCCATCCAAGCTGCTCCGTAGTTATATCAATAAGATCACTATATCATAGTCATTTATTCCCATTAAGCTTGTTTAAAATGCTTATAGCATCAAACCAGTGCTTCCCCTGGACAGCTTCTTCTCCCCATTCCGAACGGAATCATCTTCCCCCCCCTCTACTTTATTTTTTTCAAGAAATCTTTCAGGAAGAAACAATAATCGAAAAACTTCAATGATAAAACATCACAAAAAAATCCAAATGCTAGTTACGGCTCACCATAGATAACCGAATTCGTGCATACGAAACTCTTGATTCTTACGGTAACCAAAGACAACAACTTACAAAACGATCAGATCGAATGGGAGAAGAGGGAAGAAAGTGTTAGAACTCCTCAGAGCGCGACAGTAGGGCGCGATAGATATAGATCTCCTCTTCTCAAAGCGAGGAACGTTAGGGCACGAAATGGGGAAAGCGAGCGAGGAACATTAGGGCACTAACTACGGAAAGCGGAGGAGACAGAGGGGTAAGTAATGTAAAAACCCTTCGAAATGCTCGATCCCGGTACATTAGGTGCAGGCCACGGTACTGTAGAAAGGAGATTGTGCGTTTTACGGGGGGCACCTGAAACGCTCGAACCAAACTGAATGGCTGTGCATTTTAGCAAATAATCCCCCCCCCAAACGGACCCGTAACTAGCATTTGGATTTTTTTGTGATGCCTTATCGTTGAAGTTTTTCGATTATTGTTTCTTCCTGAAAGATTTCTTGAATTTCTTGAAAAAAGTAAATTAGAGGGGGGAAGATGATTCCGTTTGGAATGGGAAGAAGAAGATGTCCAGGGGAAGCACTGGTTTGATGCTATAAGCAGTTTTCACAAACCTAACTTAATGAGAATAGATGGCTGTGCTATAGTGATTTTATTGATATAACTACGGAGCAACTTGGATGACAATAGAACTTTGTTGTCGGCAATTGTTTCCTCAATATTTCGGTAAGTAAATTTTCTATATCTTCAGAATTTTTTGACTGATCTATTGTTCTTTTTCTAAACTTCAGGCGATGAGTTCCAGATATTCAGAGAAGTCCGGGCAGGTGATGTGCCGGTGTGAGCTACCGACCTTGCTACTCACATTACGCCGGGCACATAGCTACGGGAGGTAATTTTACAGGTACCCGCGGTGGGCACAAGTATAGGAGGACTGCACTTTCTTTAGGTGGGCCAAAACTACGTCCGTTTCTATGACAACTCAACTTGACACCGCTGCTCAGAGTTTGTCGGTGTCAAAATTTAAGAACACCACTTCTAATTCGAGTGCTTCCATTTCTACGGTATCCCACTCGGACAGGTTCGTTATGGGTTCTGGAGTGTCAGAGTCGGGCACAATGAGCTGTGATATGCTGCTACATGTTAAAGTCTGTAATTTTTTTTTCTTATAATTTTGACATGTTATTTTTTCTTCTTTGTTGGGTCTCATTATAGTACATACTAGTGGGTTACGGTGTATTTCACATATGTTTAGGTAATTGTGCATTTCTGATGTGATCTGAAATATTTGAGTGAAATATTTTCATGTTCTTCAATCTTCCCATTCTCCCCTTCATGATTGCATTAAGAATGTTATTAAAAATTTGTAAAAAAAATTTCAAATAAGCTGCCTATAAAACGCATAAACCAAACAGTTGCAGCTTATTCATAACTGGGGCAGTTTGGTCATTTATTCAGAATCAACTGCTCTCAAAACGCACAAACCAAACAGACAGACAGATTATTCGGATCAACTGCTTCTCACCAGATTATCAGGATAAGCTGGATAAGCTGCAGCTGCCCTAAACGGACCCTACAACCCCACCATAGATAACCAAATTCGTGCATACGAAACTCTTGATTCTTACGGTAACCAAAGACAACAACATACAGAACGATCAGATTGAATGCGAGAAGAGGGAAGAAAGTGTTAGATCTCCTCAGAGCGCGGCAGTAGGACGCGATAGATATAAATCTCCCCTTCTCAGGGCGAGAAACGTAATGGCACGAAATGGCGAAAGCGAGTAAGGAATGTTAGGGCACTAACTACAAAAAGCGGAGGAGGCAGAGGAGTAAGTAATGCAAAAACCCTTTGAAACGCTCGATCGCGATGCATTAGGTGCGGGCCGCGGTAATGTAGAAAGAATAATGTGCGTTTTATGGGGGGCACCCGAAAAGCTCGAACCTAACTGAATGGCTGCGTTTTCAAAACGCACAATGAGCAAATAATCCCCCCCAAACGGACCCTTAGAAGAATTAATAAAATGATACGTTTTGAAGAGAAAGTTTTTATTAGAAGAGATTTAAATGGACATATCGGTATAGTGGTAGAAGATTTTAGAATTATTCATGGTAGCTATGATTTTGGAGTGATTAATGAAGAAGATAGAGCCATATCAAATTTTACTTTAACGTATGATTTTATTATTGCTAATACTTTATTCAAGAAAAGAGATGAGCATATTATTATTACTTTTAAGAATGAATCTAATAAAACAAAATTAATTATTTTTGTATGAGAAGAAGAGATTGTCGAGAATGTATATATTGTAAGGTCATTCCAAGTGAGATGTTAAGTGCTCAACATCCATTATTAGTTTTGAATTTTAAGATGAAGAGTTGTAAAAAAAGAATTTTAAGAATCATTGTCATGGAATTAGATAGAGCACTTAAAAGACAAATAAAATTATTTTTATGAATAAACTTCAAGATTTCATGATTTGAGATGTCCAAGAACAGATGTCCATGAAGATGTAAACTATATGTGAGATAAAGTAACATATACTATTAAATAAGTGACAAAGAATGTACTTGGAGAATCAAAAGAAAAGGTTTCTATAAATAAAAATAGTTGTTGGTGACATAATAATGTGTATGAAAAAATAAAATATAAGAATTTATGTTATAAAAATTGATTTAAATGTAAAAGCTTAACGAATTGAAAAAAAAATATAAAATTACCCATAGGGAGTTTAAGGGAACAATCTGTGATGTTAAAAGTTATGCTATTAGTGATCTTTATAATAGATTAGATAGTAAAAGGGTAAAGATTGTATATATAAACTAGCCAAACAAAGAGAAGAAAAAGTAAAGATTTAACTCAAGTAAAGTGTATCAAAGATGAAAATCAAAAAGTATTTTTCTTTAAAAAAAGATAATCAACATAGTTGGGTGAGCTATTTTGATAAATTTTTCAATGAAGTTCCTGAAAATACGATCAACCTTAGTGATCCTAATAATAATAATAATAATAAAATGTTTCATTTTTACCATCGCATTAGTAAAATAGGAGTTGAGGCTTTAAAGAAAACTAAGGGTGAAAAGTTTTTAGGACTTGATGATATCACAATTGAAGTATGAAAATAATTAGAAGATTTGTGAGTTTCTTGGCTTACTAAACTCATTAGTATTTTTTAAAAAACTAAAAAGATGCCTAAGTGGAGGAAGAGTATTTTGGTACCCATTTTTAAGATTAAAGGGATGCACAAGAGTGTGCAAATTATAGAGGAATTAAGTTGAGAGGGGGTAATTGAACATAGACTAAAAAGTATTATAAAAATTTCTCATAATCAGTTTGGATTTATGCCGAGCAGGTTTACCATGAAAGCTATACATTTATTGAGAGGTTTGATGGAGAAGTACAGAGATAATAAAAAAGATTTACATGTGATCTTTATTGATTTAGAAAACCTTACGATAAGGTCCCAAGAAATATCCTTTGGAGAGTTCTAGAGAAGAAAGGTGCTGATATGACATATATTAAAGTCTTTAATGATATGTATACTATAACGGTTACTTGTGTTCGAACAATAGGAAGACTGACCAATTATTTTCCTATTTCTGTTGGATTACATCAGGAATCCGCTTTAAGCTCATATCTTTCTACTTTAGTTATGGATGCTCTTACTGGACGTATACAAAAGGATGTGCCTTGGTTTATGCTTTTCGCTGATGACATCATTCTTTTGGATCAAACTAGAGAAAGAACTCGGGAAAAGCTCGAGTTATAGACGTCTACTTTGGAGTCTGAAGTCCTTAGTTTGAGTAGAACTAAAATTGAATATATGGAATGTAATTTTAGTAGTAGTAGCTCTAGTGACAGAGTTGTAACTATGGGTGATCAAATTAGTAAAAGGTGTGAACTTTTTTGATATCTCGGGTTTTTTGTTCAAAGTGATGGTGATATAGATGGGGATGTGATTAGTAAAATTCAAGTTTATTGGTTGAAGTGGAGGAATGCTTCAGGCTTATTGTGTGATTGAAAAGTACTTATGAGCCAATTGCAAGTTATCCTTGGCTCTTAATCAGCTTGAAAAATGTTTAATCAAAGATGTTAATTTTTCAACTTTATGCATATTTGAAGTGCTTATGAGCCAATTGCAAGTTTCAAACATTATCATGTAAGTCCTCATTCTATTTTCACATATTCTTGTATTATAAAATTTTTCCGATGTCGTTCCTTGTGCATTTGATTGACTTATTGTTTTCTTTGAGCCGTTTCCTGGTTCTCTATGAATATTCATCTTTAACACATTCCTTACTATGGTTTTCCTTCTTTTATTTGTCAATTATACCAGCATGCGTTGTTTTTTTATTATTAAGAAAAAAATAATGTTGCATCTTTATGATAAAAATGCAAAACTAACCAGTTACATCAACTGGTTATTGCCCATGTTTGCAGTTTACCTTGTATCTTTATTTCATGCATTGTGTGATTATAGTTATCTCAATTTTTTTCTTTTTCACGTTAGTTAATGTTGCTGCATTTTGCAAAAGAGCATAATAGTTCTAATTTATTGGAAAGGGGTGACTCTCACTTCTTTTTTTTTATTGTGGATCATACAAGTTCTTTGAAACAATTTATTTATTTTTTTTAATTTCGATTAGATGTTTTTTCGGATCTTGAGCTTAGGAGACCTGAAGAAAGAAGAGTGCCGTATAGACATGCAAATGGAATATTTTGGATTTTACTTCTCAACATTGGCATTTTTGCAGCAGATCACTTGTTTCAGGTACTTCATGAGATTTTTCCATCCTATTTTGTACTTTTCTTTGGCTGTGCTAATCTAGTTAAGTCCTTTGGTTGATAAACTTTGTTGTTGACCTTCATTCAGTTGGCAACAAAAAAGTTACAAACAGAAATAATACTGTATAAACCTCTACAAAATTATTTGTTTTGGTGAAAATGACCCAGCTACAACTACAGGCATTCAAAGGAAAATTCCAACCATAATTGAGAATCATGTATCGTTATTTTCTCTTCTGTATAATCTTATAAATATTAAAAGAAAGATAATAAGTAACCAAACCACAATATAAAATACTTAGAAGATTTGACATACAATCTTCATTTTGTATCCATATTTATGCTGAAGGATATTTTATAGCACCACCGGGCATTGCACTTTCCATTGGCATCACCCCACTTATCTATACACCACCACACTTTTATACGAAGACATTGCACTTGACTTTAGCAAGATTATACTTTCCTATGACACCACCAAGCTCGTCTCTGGCATCATCATGCTTGCACCAATGAAAAAAAAAATTGCTTACCTCTTCTCATTTGCCTCTCTTTAATTTTTTTTCCTTTTCTTTCATTACCACTACTCCCTGTCTCTCCCTCTCATTTATTTTTCCTAAATTTCTCTTAAATCAACCTTGGTCTGCCTTTGTTTATATAACCATTTTGGTTATAATGCAGCCAACATGATAAAAGTACACAGAGGAATGAATTATCCAAATCAAGATAGTATGATTTTAGGAGCAATATTGATTTTAGGATATTTATAGGATTCTTGATGTTATACATTTAATGATTTTTTAGATATGCAGTAGTATGGACAACCTTTCTACCAGTATCATTATTGATTGAGAAACATTGAGAGGTGTATATTTTTCATCTTATTCTATACTATTTTGTTGACAGGTGTGGATACATGAAGTTTGGTGAATAATTTTTGGTTGGAGAGGATATTCTCTAAACCATTGAACTGGATAGTGGTCCAAACTCTCCAGTTTGATAACATCATTAGTTAGGCAGACTTTAGCTCTATGCCTTAAATGTATGACAAAAAAAATATTTTATTGTTCTAAGGAATCATTTTTCTTTGACATCCAGTATTAATAGATTTTTTTCAATGATAAATTTGTAAGTTGAATGTTCTATATTAATTCCCTTTAGTTGTCTGTAAAAATTTTGTTTGAGGCGTTAATTTTTAAACTTATCTTTTTTTTTAGACCATTTGATGGTGGATTCATACGTTTTAGTTCAAGTATCACACCCTATACTCTCCCGAAAGAGTCTGCTAAGGTTTTCAAGTAATTGTGATTGTTAAAAAAAATAGTTTTTTTGTTTTTTCTTTTTTTAATTTTGTCTGCCACCATAACATATATATAATTAGCCAATGATAGAAAGATAAAATTTCTCCAACAAGTCACCAAAATCTACAAGCTAAAAATTTACATCCAGTTCTCCTGAGAGAGGTTTCAGGTTAAAATTTGAAAAGATAAATTAGTTCTTGGATAAGACTGCCCATTGATTTTGTCCTCATTTTATTAGGATTTAATGATCTTGTTCCAGGTATTTCATTTTTAATAATAAAAGGGATGCACAAGGGTGTGCAAATTCTAGAATAATCAAGTTAATGCGTCATAATTTAAAATTATGGGAGAGAGTAGTTGAACATAGGTTAAGACGTATTACAAAGATTTCTCATAATAAATTTGGATATATGTCGGGTAGGTCTACTATGGAAGCTATACATTTACTGAGAGGTTTGATGGAGAGAGTAATTGATCATAGGTTAAGACGTATTACAGACGTATTACAAAGATGTATTACAAAGATTTCTCACAATCAATTTGGATTTTTGCTAGGTATGTCTACTATGGAAGCGCTATGCATTTATTGAGAGGTTTGATGGAGAACTTCAGAGAGAATAAGGAGGATCTGCATATGATTTTTATGATTTAGAAAAGCTTACGATAAGGTTTCAAGAGCTATCTTTGGAGAGTTCTAGAGAAAAAAGGTGTTGATATAACTTATATTCAAGTTATTAAAGATACATATACTCGAGCTGTTACTTGTGTTCAAACGGACGATTGACAATATTTTCCTATTTCAGTTGGATGACTTTAGAGATCAGTTTTAAGCCCATATGTTTTTGCTTTAGTTATGGATGCTCTTACTGGATATTTACAGGAAGATGTACCTTGGTGTAAGGGTTTACGCTGATGATATTCTTCTTGTGGATAAAACTAGAAAAAGAGCACAGGAAAGACTTAAATTATGGAGGTCTACATTGGAGTCTAAAGGCCTTTGTTGGAGTAGAACTAAAATTGAATACATTGACTGTAATTTTAGTAGTAATAGCTCTAGTGAAAAAGCTGTAACTATGGGTGATCAAATTATTAAAAAGCGTGAACGCTTTAGATATCTCGGGTCTATTGTTCAGAGTGATGGTGGTATAGATGGGTTGTTACTGGTTGATTGAAGTGGAGGAAATTATTGCTTATACTGAAAGGAAAATTATATAAGATGGTCGTGAGACCTGCAATGCTCTATGGTGCTGAATGTTAGCCTTTTTAAAAGAGAAGCATAAAACTAAGTGTTGCTGAGATGAGAATGCTTAGGTGGATGAGTGGCTTTACACTTAGAGACAATGTGAAATTAATGTATCTGTGATAGTGTTGGTGTAACTCCATTGGCAGACAAAATTAGAGAGCATCATCTTAGATGGTATGGTCATATTAAACGTCGACCATCTGATGATCCGATTATGAGAGTAGATGTTTTAGATTCGACTTTTGTTAAGAAAGACAGAGGTAGACCTAGGAAGACTTGGGCATATCGCATAAAAAATGATCTTAATTTATTAGAATTATATGAAAATATGACACTCAATAGGACACAATGGAGAAAGAAGATTCATGTAGCCGACCCCACGTAGTGGGATAAAGGTTTATTGTTGTTGTTCTTGTTCCAGATATTTCATTGGCATAAGTCGCTATGATTAATCACTTTTTTTGGTGAAAAACAAAATGTTCAAATAAGACTAATCATTAAATGTTAAATGCTTAGCATGTAGGAACATTATTTTTGATTTTCCATTAAAACAATTCACTACCTTTAGTTTAATACTGATGGTGGGGAGAATGATGTTAAATCTATTCAAAATCATATGGTTTTGTTTTCTTGGGTTGTTTTGGACTATGGTCATAAAAGGTACTTGACTCAATCTTTTTGAAGGATCTTTATTTGTAGTCGTGGGATGTATTGTCCATGGAAAATTTATAGACGTGTCAGTATATTTGTAAAAGAGGATAATCTTAAGTCAACTTTAGTTAATAGTGGGCTTTGTGCCCTATCAAGTGCACTATATAATTTACAACCCAAGAGGATTGAAGCTGTACATCAAAAAGATGTCAGTGCAGATCTCATAGGGATCTAATGGTCCATAATGAATAAGCACGATGAAGGAAGATCTTGTGCAAGGAGGAGATCGCGGGACCCATCGAGCCTGCCAAGCCAAGCTAACTGAGTCAAAAATCAACATGAGGATGGCCAACCGGTACCGACCCAGAAACTCACCCAAAAACTCACCATGATGTCTGAATCTTTAACCAAGGAAAAGCCGACTCAATACGGAAGCTTATCCTGCAAGAGAACCCACCAGAGAGAAGGGTTATTTCCACAAAACATATTTGACCACCTAGCGGAGACTAAAAGGCTTCTTGCCAAAAATAGGATCTTTGTGCCTACCAAGTTCAACCGAGTGAGTTGAGCCAATTGAGCTCTATTATCCAGATAAATCGACCGAGCTAAGCCAACCAAGCTTAATCGACAGACTTGAGATGTTCGAGCCAAAAATGACCAGATAATGAGTCTTCACTCATAAAATATGTAAAAAACTCATTATAAACCTCATCCTGATTGGATAAAAATATAATATTATTACTGTACT
Organism: Phalaenopsis equestris; assembly: GCF_001263595.1. Classification (NCBI taxonomy): domain Eukaryota; kingdom Viridiplantae; phylum Streptophyta; class Magnoliopsida; order Asparagales; family Orchidaceae; genus Phalaenopsis; species Phalaenopsis equestris. Next base: position 104,390 of record NW_018165341.1, read on the forward strand.
TAATCTTCTATAAATAGGAGAAATAATTATTGTAGAAGGCTTTCATCCTTTTTTACTGTTTATTTGAGGGAATATAACTCCAATAGTGAAATCACCTCTTTCACTATTTCTCTTTCCACTCTCCTCTCACGCTCTATTCACGAAATTTTTCGGATTCAACATTTTAAAAGGCGCGCTGAATGTGGATCGCGCCACCAACAAGAAAAGAAACAATGCAAGGAGAATGACCTCACAACATTGAGGTCGACGATAAAGTGAAGTGCACCTGGGAGTTTGTAGTTCAAGAGATCCAAGATCTGAAGTGTCAAATGCTGGAGTTGATCAAAGGCTTGTTGACTCTGGAGTAGGATCAACAACCCCTACACCACGCTTCGGCGCCGAACAACAGAAGAGTCTCCCCGATCTTGGAGTGGGAGGAGGGCGCCCATTACCTTGACAGCGCTGGGCTAGCACTAATTGTTCGCAATTGGTTCAGACATACTGAATCACCATGCCATCCAAAAAACACATTCTCCAATCACATATCTGATGCCGTGCCCCCATAACAATTCAAGAAGTCGGAACTGGAACCGTACAAGAGACAGACAGACTCAACTGACCACATCGCTTCTTTTGAGTCGACCGTATGTGTTCCTAGGATCAATGACGCCCTAAAGTGTTGAGTGTTGAATCTTTTTCACCATGCTGATGGTCACAACCCTCAGGTGGTTCAATGGATTATTGTCGGGACTAATCACATTATTTGCAGATTTCAAACGTATGTTCGCTGCATAGTTCATCAGTGCACGAAAACCTCACAAGAGCTCCCAGACTCTCCTACAGCTTCATCAAGGTTAGGATGAAACCCTGCGAGCCGTCATCACCCGCTTTTAGAAGGAGATGTTAGAGGTTCGAGATCTAGAACCTACGTTCGCTCATATGGCCCTCGCTCAGGGACAAAAGAAAGGACTTCTTCGTTGTGTGTTGTGATTACAACACCCGAAGACATGAGCTGGGCTGTTGGAACTAGTGAACAAGCACATATCAACAGAAGAGTACAATTCCCCCTCCCTCTCCACTTCATTTTGAACCGAACAAAGCAATTGTATTTTGCCGAAGAATACTGCCCATAAAGAAGGGTGAAAACCGAGACACAGCTTGCCCTCCCACCCGAGCTCACTTTGAAAACTCATGACAACCCTCAGATAATTGGGTGACCGACAGAGCCCATTATCATGGAAATCAAGCCCAAAACTTCGACCAGCAGCCCACTTGATACATAGATCGATCGTCACCTACCCGTGAGATCGGCAAGCTGACTTCTTTAAGAGACTTGATGGCCAAAATAATGGAGGTCATTCAAAATAAGAGCTACTTCTAGAAGACAACTCCAATGAAAGCTGGAGCTTATTTTCGAGACCTTAAGAAGTACTGTGCATATCATAGCAACATCATGAAACAAAAGAATGTCGGCACCTACCCATGAAACTGTCAAGTTGACTTCTTTATGAGATTTGATGGTCGAAATAGTGGAGGTCATTTAAAACAAGGGCTAATTCAAGAAGAAGACTCCAATGAAAGCTGAAGCTTATTTCCGAGACCCTAAGAAGTATTGCGCGTATCATAATGACCATGATCACGAAACAAAAGAATGTCGATACCTCCAGAGTCTGATTAAACATTTGATTGAGGCTGAGAAATTGAAGGAGTTCATAGTCCTTGGAGCAACCGCCCAATGACCAGGAAAAACTCCTATGGAGAAAGCCACAGGTGAGCTGGTTTGGGCTCACGCAATACACATAGTTAGTACAGTTCTTGCCATCTTCGGAGATGGAGGAGATTCAACGCGCCAAGCTAGCTTGAAGAGGTCCCAGACAGGTGAATTAGGTGCAGTGGCTCTGATGCCGCGACACAAATCACACCCCTATTATTTTTTTACCAAAGAAGACGTACCCACATAGGTAACCCGTACAATGACGATGTTGTCACCGCTCTGGTTGCCAATTTTTTAGATTGATAGCATACTCATTGACACCGGGAGCTCAACGAACATCATCTTCAAGTCGTTTGACAAAATGGGTCAAAGCACCTCCCATCGTTTGGCCACACCTGTGCCACTCTATGAGTTTTTCCAAGAAAGAAAGGAAGCACTAGGAACCCTCACCTTTCCGGTCACCTTGGAAAAAAACGGAAACAATTCACTGACATGATAGATTCTCATAGTCAACTCACAATCTACTTATAATGTCACATTTGTACGCCCCTTGATCAATTTTTTTCAAGCCGTGACATCCACCTACCACATCGCTGTAAAATTTGTGGGCGAAGAAGTGATCACCATTGAGGCGATTTGGAGCAGTCTTATACTTGCTATCTCCATATAGTTGGGAGCGTTCACCAAAAACTTCTCTTACTTGACACCCAACTAAGAGAAGGCCTTGAGACCAGCGAGTCCCAAGGGGTGTCTGTAGTCAACGACGATACTAGTAAAATTTTCTTATCAAGTATTGTTTTTGATGCAGATCATAGGAGCAAGCTGATCAATATTCTCCAAAATCGCCGAGACATTTTATCTAGGTCAATTGCCAAGATGCCTGGAGTACTGAACAATGTCGCCTCTCATCGACTGAATGTTAACCCAACAATTTGACCCATGAAGCAAAAGATGAGGACGTTTACGGTAATGTTAGCTGACCCAATATGGGAAGTATAAATGATGCTAAAAGCCAGCTATATCCGAGAAGTCTAATACCCTGGATGGGTATCCAGTATGTTCACGATTCAAAAGGAGAATGATAAGTGGTGAATGTGCGTGGATTTCACCAATCTAAATGCTGCTTGCCCGAATGATATCTTTTTCAGTGTTTTGTCTAGCTATCACCAAATCAAGATGAACCCAACTGACTCAAAGAAGATGACATTTATCTTAAGCACATGAGTATATTGTTACAATGTAATGCTCTTTAAGTTTAAAAATGTTGTTGTTACCTATCATCATATGATGGATGTAATTTTTGCCAAATAGAAAAAAAAAATTATTGAAGTTTATGTAGATAATATCTTAGTAAGAAACAAACTTCCCAAAAAACACATACAAGATCTAAAGAAAACTTTTGAAACATTAAGAAAACTCAACATTAAACTTAATCCACTCAAATGCATGTTTGACACATTAACGAGAAATTTCTTAGGTTACCTCCTAACCTCGAGAGAATTAAAGCCAACTTTGTTCAAACCTTAAGGCGTGTCGAAGAGAATGAAGTCAAAGAAGTTTGAGAGTGCATTCCGACAAGTACAAGATCATTCCAGATGGATGATGTTGGCCCACAGGATACAGAGCAACAGTTATTTCTGTCCAACACTACATAAAGATATTGAAGGGCTTTCAAGAAGATGAGAATAATGCCAGAAATTTGCGTCGATGCGGCACCTGTCGTCCCACAAACTATAACCCATTATCAGCCCATGGTCATTCACCGTCTAGGCAATAGACATCCTTGGACCTTTCCCTCTGCTGTGAGGTCAACGGAAGTTCTTGCTTGTCGCGGAATCGATTTAAATTATCATTCAGTTAGACCTGATATGCCTGTATGGTCTACCACTCACCATTATCATAGATAACAAGACACAAATTTACAGATCTAGGAGTAAGATTTATGCCAAAGTCAAAAAAATTAACTTAAAAATTCATGTTTGTGCATCACCTGCAGACAAATAAGCAAGCCAAATAACAAATAAGGTCATATTGAATTGAATAAGAAAGAAGGTCAAAGAAGCCAAATGAAAATGGGCTAAATTTTGCCATCTGTTTTATGGGCAATTCAGTTCGCATTTTTAATTGCGACTTGGTGAACTTCATTCATGTTGTCACATGGAATGAAAATCATGCTACTGGTAGGTGATCATAGCCTCTGGTATGACAAGACAAACATGATTGAATGACATACAACGAAGGGATAGAACTCAAACTCGACCTCTTGGAGAAAAAATGAGCGGACTTGGTCCTCAGGCAAGAGGAGGTAAAAGGACAACTCTAGAATATAATAAACATATTAGAGAAGACTTTCAACACTGAAATCCTAGTTTGAAGAAAACCGACTTAGCAACGTGTGGACAAGCGGTAGGAAAGCTTGATCAGAGGTGGATCAGACCGTTTATGGTCAACAAATGAGTTCCTTTGAGCCTACAAGCTAAAAATGTATAAAAGAAAGGAAGTAATCCACACATGGAGTAGAGATGACCTAAAATATTTTACCCATAAACTATGTAACTATATAATGATAAGAAATGAATGATAAATTGTTGATTAATATATTTACTCGCCAAAATTCAAACAATACAAGTGACTTTTTTTTAATAATGTGTAATCTTAGGCCCAACCAATGCTCGCGGAAATTAGCTAAGGTTCATGCAAAAAATAATCAAATTCAACAAACACTCTGGGAACATAGGTCAACCCGCCAATAGTGTTTTCAACCGAGTGATTAAATTCTCTCATCAACGACACTCACTATTCTAATAAGAATCCACCTAAAATTTGACCCGTAATGTTCATGCATTATAAAATTCCCATGTCGTTACCCCATAACACAGGCCAAGTCATGGCTACTGGATTCCCTCACGATAAATATATAGTGAACATTGCATGAATCATCCAAGTGGCAAAGTTTGGATGGCCACCTTCACAGATTGTGACAAGCACGACTTAATATGTCTGGCGTAAGGTGTGACCCTTCTAAGGCGACGACTTATCTGAATGGTTGAGATATGGATGTTATTAGACTTGAGTCAGACAATAGTGTATCAGACATTTCATTATCCAGCAAATTCCCCTCGTGTCTGTCGATTGGTTAAAAAAAAAATTTTGGTACAATTGAAAAAAATACCATTTCATCTCTTTATTCATGAACTAGCAATAAATTTATTTACAAAAATTGATTTACACAATAATTCAAAAAAAAAAAAATTACAGATAGTTGTCGAAACTGAACTAGATATTCGATGATCCTCTGTCGCTTGTGTCGTTTCCGCTGCCTCAACCAACCTTCTCATTTTCAGGCTCAGAGTCAGTCACTAGCTTAAAGAACTTCTCCAGATCAACCCAAGCGGGGGTAACTAGTCCAGTTTTTGTCCAAGCCATAACGTGATATTAGTCAGTCGTTCGGCATAGACCGACCAAGCTCTTTCCTAGTAGAATCTCCTCTAAGCTCTGAAAGCACATCACCTAGCCATTGTAAAAGCATAGCAGGTGGTGGCCGAAGAGTCAGAGTTCCAATTCTTTCGAAGATCAATCAGAGCAGATTTGCCACTCGAGCTGAGTTTAACCTTCACATCCTCCGCTTGCATAGGAATCCATTTAAACTCAGACCTTTTGCATTTATTTCAAGAAGATGGGGGCGACATGTCACTCTCAGAAGTCATATCCCAGGCGCATTTCTGACGGAACTGTGGGAGGTCATCACCCGAATCAGTTTTGAGAGCCTTCCCCTTGTGGTGATGCTCCTTTTAAAGTTGATCCAACTCGAGCAAGTCAACCTCACTGAGGCATTCAGTTGGATATTCCTCTGGATGATCCCTTTGATGTCCTGGTGGTGACCTTGTTGACGACTCACTTGTGTCGACAAAAAGAGGACAGCTGGCTTTGTCCCTCACTGACAAAGGCATGAATCTTAGGGTTATTGGATTGGAATTGACGGGCTCTGTCGCCTGTCCTCTTATTAAGACATTCCCTCTTATGATGGCTCAACCCTTTTGGGATCGCCGTCATTTTGATATCTGGTTGGCCCATGCTCCTAGCAACTCGATCATTCAACTAAAATCTGATCATTTGTCCCTCCTTGGAAAAGCCATAGTAGAAGGAGAAACCGAATATACAAGATCCGCACTTTTCAAACCTTCATGTCCCATATTTCGAACAGGCACCTTCAGTATTGGATGTTTCTTCGCCTTTGCAACACCCGAGCGCGCCTTCTTCTTGGTAGCCCGAACGACCAGCATTTTCTCCCTCTCTGCCTAGCAGGAGTTAGAGGCCTTCCAATCATCCTCGATCATCTCATGAGGATGTCGGGTCGCCACACCTTCTCGACATCTAGCTCTAGGTATTGATGAACCGAAAGTTTGGTCCCCTCAACCTTACTCTTCTCGAACTGTATTTTAGTCAGTGCTTTTGCCTTTACTTTTAGGGGAACATCACCAAAAGGAACTGTCTGAATGAACCATTCGTGCGGGGTGGAAGCTAAATAGAACTGTTGCTTCCAATACTTTTCCTTATTCTTCAACCCCAACGGTTGGAATTTGCTAGTCGACAAAAAGTAGACAAACATGTTCAGATCAACTTGAAACAAAAACAAGTAGTTGAATAGATCAATTAACCAAGGAATCCCTCATTGTCAAGAGAACATTGCGAAGGTCATAATGGACGCATGGAGTTGGGCTTCACTCGTGCTAGGATGATCCTATAGTCGGAGAAAATGAAGTGTAGCTCAGTATAAAATAGTAGATGAAGACCAAATCTGAACTGGTCCTTATAGAACATAAGGTCTTTGCCATAAGGTGAGGTTGCTCTATCTGCCTCACTAGCAAGTGAAAGTCTGATAGTTGCATCTATGACATGACTTCTTTGCAGTGAGTCGACTTCCAATTAAGTCATTCGTGACTGCTCATCTATAGACATCGACCTAAAATCTCTTGGAGAATATTAAGACGCCATTGAGTTATCATTGGAGTGAAACACTGAAGTCGAGAGAGTAGGGATGCCCTTTTATCTCAACTACTATATATATATAAAGTTCGGCCGTTGCGAGGGTAAAATTGAAAATAAAAATTCATTTCTGTAAAAGGACACTTAGTGAAATTAAAACAGCACAAATTTGTTAATTTAAAAATATCTTTATTCCAAAAATAACATACAAATTACAATAAAACACTGAAATTAATCCGAGGAAACAAAGTACCTAACAAGAGGATTCGACACTACTTCTGTCGAGACATGCCCCAGCGTAAGTATCCTTCTATACAAAAATTCTTCCTATGATCTAAATTGATTCAACCGGTCTGATTCAACATATGTTTGAAAGACTTGAGACTTCTCTCGCATATCTAAGAGCTATTGACGATAAGTCATCACCTTCTCCTCCACCTTCGTCATACAAGTCAATAACTTGTGTGTATCCTCATCCTGTTGGATATTGGCTGAACGAATGAAGAAACTTTCAATCTCGTCAAAACAATGAACCAACGATGAGACATCAGGATCCTTTCGGCACCTTCCCCACATGTCTTGGGGGTAGTGGAGGGTTGTCAGGGCGATCAACCCCACCCATCCTCACTTGAGTCAGCCACTCTCACCTAATGCTTGCTCTGCGTTCCTCATTTAGATTTAACAGAGCAGGATCACTTGCATCATAAATTGTCATAAATAAAAAAGACTTCGAACTAGAACCTAAAATTCAAGACAAAAGTCTCATACCCAGGAATCAAATCAATTCAGACACCGTAAGTGACACAATAAGCTCACCATGGAGTAGTGATGAAAGTGATGGAAGAACAAGGGAGCTACTTATGTGACCCGATTGGTCGGATAATTTTTGCGCCATAGTAGGTGGGTGAATGGTCGGAGCAAGAATCAAGCCAGTCATCGGAACATTCTTCCGTGTTGCACGTAAGATTGAATCAAATGACCACATCTGATCCATCAGCAGAAGCAGGAGCCTCTTCCTCTTCATGACAACTTTTTTTCTCCTCTCATCTTTTGGGCAATCCCATCCTTTCACTTTTTAAAAATTGATTGATCCGGTTCTTTGTGGTTATGTCGGCATGTGACCTAGTAAGTTTGTCCATGATCTAAATGAATCAGAGCTCAAGAGGCAATCTACTTATGCAAAGAAAAGAACGAAATCAAACATGTGAGAGCGTCCCATCGCCCACACCCTATTTATAGAAATCATGAGCTCTAAAATCAAGGGAGTTCAATCATCACGTCATTGATTATAATTGAATGAGATTTACTTTTTACATTTAATTTTTTTTTATTCTTAACACAACATCGTTTTTAAGAGCTAAAAGAATCAGTGAACAAAAACATATACTTCAAAATGGTATCGGTGCATGTTTCACTGGGTTCCAACGGTTCAAAACAAGAAAGCATGATGAAGGAAGATCCCCTGCAAGGAGATCACGTGACCCATCGAGCAATTCAAGGCAAGCTGAGTAAAAAACCGACATGAGGATGTCCGACCGGTACCAACCAAGCACCTCACTTGGAAGCTCGCTAGGAGGATATCTAAATCCTTAAAAAAAAAAAAATCTCAATACAAAGCTTATCCCGCAGGATAACTCAACCAAGGGAAGGGCTGGTTCCACAAAGCATCTTCAACCATCTAGCGGAGACTAAATGATTTCTTGCCAGGAATAAGTTCTTTGAGCTCAGCAAGTTCATTCGAGCCAATCGAGCTCTATCAACCAGGATAATCGACTGAGCTGAGCCGACCATGATTAGTTGACCGAGCTGAGATGACTGAGACAAAAACAATCAGATGATGAGTCGTTACTTATAAAAAATCTAAAATAATGAGTGTAGATCCTATCTTGATGAGGGAAAAAGTGATATTACTATTGTACTAAATTTTATATAAATAGAAGAAGCATTTATTGTAGAAGGTTGCCAGCCTTGTTTACAATTCATTTGAGTGAATATAACTCTAATCGAGAAATCACCACCCGATTTATTCCCCTTTGTACTCTTCTCTCATTATCTAAGTCTTGGGTGTGATTCACAGACATTTTTGGATTTAACAAAACCATTTGACAATTTCATCTTTTGTCATGAGTATAATTAAATGGTATCATTTTGTAGCTAACTTCTTGGTTAAAATACTCCGATCATAATTATAATTTTTTTTATAGTGTCATTTGCTAACAAAATCACTTGGTTGGTGGACATGTAACTTTTCTTTACTAGCATAAAATTTTGGAGGGATTATAGAGGTACACTTGATAATAACTTGGCTCTTTATGAGATAAAGTTAAAATAAATTTATCATCCTGAAAAATTGTTGTGGCGATAGATTGATAATTGGATTAAGCTTTACGGTATCTTTTATTTGAAAGTTTTAAATTTAATAATTCTTTTTGTTTTTTTCATATTTTCATAGGGATTTAAGGCCAAAGTAATTTACATTTGAGTTTAATGATAATAATAAACGTTTTCTCTAATTAAAATATATTTCAGCACAATCATCATCAAGCAGTGACAAAGTATTGACATTTGTAATTTGAGAGATTAATTTTTAGAATAATTTGATTAAAATTTTATCATCAATACAACCATCATTGATGCGTTTGAATGATTTCATCATATTGCTTTGGACTTTGCCAACTGTATTTGCTTGCCTGTAGAGGATTGGAGCTGTAATGTACATTTGATTGAATTTATTTTGAAAATTCATCATGTATAGGCTTTGTCAGCTCTAGCTTTATATGCAAATAATCAGGTTTGTTGGCTGAACTCCTTTTTGTCTTTTACGATCGTAACAACACTAAGGGTCTGTTTGGGGCAGCTGCAACTTATTGAATAATCTGATGATAAGCTGATTAAAAATAATCTGTTGATAAGCTAGGTGCGGTGGTTATTATAAATTTTTATTTTTTGGAAAAGACAAACTGCCGCCAAAAAGCTGCCACCGCACCTAGATAGGTGTGGCGTGAAAACGCGGTTTTCAGCATTTTGAAAATGCATAAGCTGCCAAAACGCAGTTTACCCAAACAGGTCATGTGCATTTTCAAAACACCACCGCACCGGGTCATGTGTATTTTCAAAACACCATCGCACCAAATAAGCTGCCCCAAACGGGCCCTAAGAGTTTATATTTTGAAATGATTTTTTGTTAAGACCTTGAATGACCTATGTAAATAGATGACAAAATAACCTTTGTAAATCTTGATGGTGAGCATTTAATTATTGGCCCTTTATGTAAGATAGGCATGTTAAACTGAGAATGAGTTTAAATATCATTTTTTTGAATACAACTCTTGTCAACATCAATACTTGTGATGTTAAAAGTTGAACTTGTGACCTACATGAGAATGCCAGCCGTATGACCAATATGAGTTTTACTCTCTCTAAATAGAGTTTATACATTTGATATATTTGCAATTCTTTCCAAATAATCACACTTTTTTTGAAGTGAGACAGTTTCGGTTTATTTTGTGCTAGTCTACACATACTTTCAAACTTTCAATTTGAGCATTTAACCCATTAGCCGGTGCACATCGGGGCTTTTTTGTTTTTGGAGATTTGATATGTCGTGCATGCCTTTTTGAAAAACACATTGGTCCATGCTGCACGACAATTGTTTACTTTCGTTTTATTTCAACAGGTTTCAGTTTCATCCATTTGAAAGCACAACCATTTGAGAGGTGTGGGGTCTTACTGTGGCGATTGTTCAATTTGCTATGATCAAGATGAGTGTATGACTAGGTTTTGAGTCTATTATTGATCGCACGTTGTCAACTTTCTAGAGTATGTTTGCAATTTCAATTGTAATTATTGCAAGCTACGATTTATTTTGTATTTTCAAAGAGTTATGATTTATTTGTGGATGGCTTTTATTTTACTCAGGTGGCTCTACAAAAAATTCTTCTTCTATCACTCAATAGCTTTCCATCTTAGTTTTCATTTTGTATCATGCTTTGATTCTTTTTCATTTCTTTTGTTATAACTTGTATATTATTTTAAATGTTCATTTAAGATTATTTTTCATGTTTCTTTTTATATTAGTTGTGTTTTATATCCATAAAGTCACTTCTATTATTTATGTTTCAAGTCCCATTCTTGAAATTTTGGTAGACTTCAGGCATCTATTTTACATAACAGGGCTTCTATATAGAGTTTGGGCTTACTCACCACACTAAAAAAAGTGTGTATGCGTGGCACTTAAAAAATCATGTCCTCTAAGTTCGTACCTGCATGAAAGTTTGCAAAAAGAATTTTCTCATCGCATAAAAAAATATGTGCGAGTACTATTTGGCAACATAGATCTGTTACTCCCATCACATCAAAAAAGGCACAAATGGGTTTCTCTTCTATACCTTGAAAAAGGTGTGTATGTGTATTCATTTGCATGAGAAAATTATGCAAGTAATATAAAAACACTCCATTGCTTCAGGATGGTTTCTTGTGGGTACCTAGATGCTAGGGCGAGTGACGTGCTTTTGCGCGCACAACATGTTGTAAGTACAAGGCATTGGAGTATGCAAAATTTTTGTATTTTCTTTTCTTTCTTTTATCTCTCATTTTTTTCTTTTTTTTCCTTCTCCTTTTCTTCTTTTTTCTTCACTTCTATTTTTTGTATTCTCTATTTAGAGAGAGAAATGAAGAGATTTAGTTAGTGATAGAAAGGGTGAGAGAGCGAGTAAAAGAGAGTTAAGGGGAGATGGAGGGGGTCGGGCAGTCTGGCAATAGCAGTTAAATAGGATTAACTTAAACTCTACTAAATAGAAAAAATATAACTTTATATCACACTGAATCAAATCCCATTTCTCCGATGTGAAGCCTTAAATCTTAGAGCCATGTGAACATTTATTGTTTTTCATATGCCACTGGTTTTGACGATAACTCCTACGACGAGCTTTATGTGACTTTCACTTATTCACTTGACACTAGACTAGTCAATCCCTTCCTTAGCAAGTGTGCTTTCCTACTTCTTCGCACGACACTATGCTCGATAAAGCCTACTTTCAATGTGCTTTGATTCAACTTCCTGCTTTTCACTCATTGTTAGGCTTCAGTATGCCTTCTCTAGGGAGCTCCAGTGTGATTCCCAAAGTTCTTTGTCATTGAGGGTTATGAGTTATAGCAGAAGGGAGAAAGTGAGATAATGGGGGATACGGAGAGAGGGAGTTGTTGAGAAATGGCTTGAGAGTGATGTGGAGTGTTTTTATTTTTTATTATTTTTTTTCTTTTTGTAAGGATAGCCTAATGTTCAGCTCTTATGTGAGGTGCAGGTAAGTTATATTTTTAATAATTATTATTTTATATTTTTGAAAAGTGGAACAAGGTTGAGTAAGATTAACCTTATTGAACTCATCACACCATAAGTTTGTGCAGCAAGCAACCTTTCTACTTGCTTTTCCAATTATTTTTGTGTTTATGCCAATGACTGGGATTCCACGTAGCTTGCTCTTTTTTTAGTGGTTTGCTTCTACTTATTCAAGCATGGCTCGACCAGAGCTCTTTCAGTTGTCTACCTTTCATAGCTTCTCTAGTAGGATTTTGAGGTGATGGAAATCTTTAATTTTATGATTATGGCCTTTACAGTAGTGGTAGGCCCTAATTTCCAATGGAACTTCAAGCTTGTTTGGCTACTCTATGCATTCTCTATTTTAAATCTTTGTCGTCATAATTAGTAATAATTGATTTAGGAGGGTGAAACTCAACTTGATCCATATGATGAAGGAATGGAAAAACCCTTAAATCTGATCATTTGTCCCAATCCTTGGAAAAGCCATAGTAGAAGGAGAAACCCAGTATACAAGATCTGCACTTTTCAAACCTTCAGGTCCCATATTTCAAACAGGATCCTTCGGCATTGGATGTTTCTTCGCCTTTGCAACAGCCGAGCGCGCCTTCTTCTTGGCAGCCCGAACGACTAGTATTTTCTCCCTCTCTGCCTAGCAGGAGTTAGAGGCCTTCCAATCGTCCTCGATCATCTCATGAGGATGTCGGGTTGCCACACCTTCTCGACAATATCTAGCTCTAGGTATTGATGAACCGAAAGTTTGGTCCCCTCAACCTTAATCGCCTCGAACTGTATTTTAGTCAGTGCTTTTGCCTTTACTTTTAGGGGAACATCACCAAAAGGAACTGTCTGAATGAACCATTCGTGCGGGGTGGAAGCTAAGAATCTTATCGCTCTTATGAGACTTCTATAAATTTAAAAGTGAGTGGTTTGTTGCTAATGGGACTTAATGAATGAGACAATATTGGCTGGAATGAATTTAAATAACCAGAAGAATGAAAATTTTTTATGGCATCCAAAACCACTTAAAAGGGCATCATGTCCTTAAAACTAATCATGTGTTCATCCAGTTCAATTAGTCCCTTGTATGAGTTGAGGTGAAGGACTTTGATCATTGGAGAAATAGATTCTTCTAAAATCTTGTTGACATATTTTGAAGTAGCCAGTGAAACGACGATTTTGTAGAACTTTAAACTGTCTTACCAGACACTCATTATTGAACTTAACAGTTTATATATTTTATTTTTATTAAACTTAATAGCTGCTAAACATGAATGACTTGTGTTGAGGATAAGTTCTTTGACATGATTTTACTTGTAGGTTATGTTCTTTCCTTTGATTTTACATTTATATCCTATGTCAAATTGGAGATTGTTTAAACATTTTCAAAGATTAGTGCATTTGATATACCACTAATTCTTCCATGTTAGCAGGAACGTTTTGTGAAATTCTTTTGTTCTATGCTTGCTACGTCCTACGAGGTTTTTAGACGAACATGATCTACAGACTATATTCGTTCACTCTTTTCAGATTAGAGAAATCAAGTCCTTATACCTGTACCACAGCCGGCCAGCTTGGTACCAGTTTATAACCTCAGCATTTTGCCACTTTAACTGGTAAAACCTTCAAGCTTTTCAATGTTTATATGTAAAACATTTCTTTATCTGCTTACTTGGAAGTTTGCCTCAACTTCATTTCTCTTAGGCACTGACTTCACCTTAACTTTACAGGAACCACTTATCCAGCAACCTCTTCTTCTTATATATATTTGGTAAGAGCAAATTCTTGTTCTTCATCAGGTTTTATTCTTCATTTACATTCTTTTTGGTTAATTATT
>NW_018165342.1:0-1717 GCF_001263595.1 Phalaenopsis equestris
CCGCCCACTAGCATTCAAAATTTTAAATGATTAAGAATAATGTTTTTTCAAATAAATTTAAATTGAAATCTAGAATTTTTTATTTAATACGTGCTGAAAAGTATGCAACAATGGAATCATTATTTAGTATATTTGCGTTATTAAAAAAATCCATCACACACTCTGATAAAAGAAAAATAAGTAGGAGGAGACATTTCGATTTTACGTGCAAAACTAAAAGGGAAAAGCCACAGGGCCTTGCTTGGTTGAAATAATCTATTATATAATAGGGAATAAACATGAACACTCTTCTACTAGTTAGGTGGGATGGAATTATAAAATTGATGTACAACGGGCCACGAAGGCCGAACCCGGTTGCTATGGAGGTAGTATTCTCTCGTAAATGTTATATACGGTGGTTGTAGCTCGAGCTTGTTGTAAAGTCCATAGTTAAAAGCCATGGAAGTAGTTGGCTAAGTGGGTTGTAGATGGTTGATTCAAAAGCATTGATTGGCCACATGTGTTGTAGTAGGGAACTGCAGAAACTATGAGCCACGTATATTGTAGTTGATCATATAGGTCGTAGTGGTGAGTTGCAATAATGTATGTAGGCCATAGAGGCCAAAGTTAGCAATTGCATGAATTGAGATAGCGTTCGTAGGCCATAAAAGCCAAAGTTATGAGCTGCATGAGCGGTGATAGAGTCTATAGGCCGTAGAGGCTGGAGTTGTAAGTTGCATGAGCTGCAGACAACATAGGTTTAGACTGGTTACGTAGACCATAGTGGCGAGCTGCGATAATGTCCATAAGCACATAGGCTAGAGATGGGAGCTGCATGAGTTATAAAGATGTATGTAGGGCACAATGGTCGGAGTTGGGATCTGAATGAACTGTGATATCGTATGTAGGCAACAGAGGTCGGAATTAGGATTCACATTAGCTAAGATAATGTCTATAGGCCACAGAGGCTAGAGTATGAAGTTACTTGAGTTGAGATAACACTCGTAGACTGCAGAGTTCAATGTTAGGAGTTGCATGTGTTGTGAATGCATAGATCGTAGTTGGTCACATAGATCATGATGGTGAGCTGTAATAATGTTAGTAGGCCATTGAGGCCAGAGTTAAGGGTTGCATGAGCTGAGATAACATTGTGGGTCATAGAGACCAAAGTTTGGAGCTATGTGAGCAGTGGATAACGAAGGTTGTAGTTGGTCACGTAGGTCATAGTGATAAGTTTTAAGGAGAGAGCATTAAGAGTCTGTAGGAAATCATTATATCTTGAATATGACGATCGTAAGTAGTTTTTTTAAGGGTACATTGTTACAATATCTTTAGGAATTGTCATTGCATTGTATGCAGGACACATCATTGCACTGTATTTCTTTTGTGTTGTTACATCTTATTTAAGGTATGTTATTAGGAAACTCTTTATTGGGAAAATTTGGAGTTTTGCTTATGTGCATTTCAGAGGGAAATTTTCAAGTAGAAAAATTGAAGTTTCTCTGTCATCCATTCCTGAGTGGATTCTTCGTGAGGATTTCCCTATCACACATTTCCGAGAAAAAATTTTGTGGTGAAAATTAGAGTTTTCTCTTCGTACATGCCAAAAGGGATTCTTAATGGAAAAAAGTTAGAGTTTCTCCATCGTGCCTTCCAAAGGGGATTCATCGTTGGGATTTTTCGGCCAACATATTCCGCAAGTCATCCTGAATTTTTATATGTAAGGATTTATGAAGTT
>NW_018165342.1:1817-8094 GCF_001263595.1 Phalaenopsis equestris
ATCCTTTGTAGCATTTCCTTAGAAATGCGGGAAGAGGAATTCTCTCATTTTCTCCTTCTCCAACACTCTTACGGAAAGTTTCACACTAAATCTCACCACAAAAACTCTAAACTATGAAAGCAAAATCACTAATTGACTCCAATATGGAAGTGGAATGGAATGATGTGGAGCGAAAAATGAATGTAGAGGAGTGAAAAACGTAAAAGAGCAAATTTTCTGATGAATTTTGGCCTCAAATAGAGCCCAAGGTCGATTCTCCAAGAGGTGCCTCCAAAAACTCTTCAAAAAGTCATCCAAATACATCGAACCTTCTAGAAACGGGGTCTGCATCTCCTTTGGCACCATCGGCGCTGGTATGGCGCTGAGTAAAAATCTCCAGCGTTAAATTGTTCTGCACCATCGACAAAGACCTCAACGCTGCCGACGCTGAGCATTTCTTCAAAAACATCATTTTGACTCTAAATTTCAAACTTTTTGCTTCCTTTTTTGCTTTTTTTTGCTTCCTTTTTTGTTTTTTGCTTTAAGCCCTAAAAATAAACAACTTGCAAGAAAACATCAAAATACCTTCCATTAAAGTACAATATCACCAAAAATAGGTATAAAATATAATTCTAAAAATGCATATATTTTCAGTGTATCAGCAGGGAATTCTTCTTAGATAAAATTTGGAATATTCTCACCTCACGTGTAAGAGGAGATCCTTCATGAGGATATTTTGCATATCATTTTCTTTATTTGGAGGAAAATTTCATGTTGATGTCTCACTTTCAGAAAGAAAGTCTTCACATTGCTATCACACATTTTGAACAAAACTTTTTCTGAGGGCATGAAAGACAAAGCTTGTAAAAATCAACTACCTTCTTGGTGAGAATAGAAAGAATTTATAGGCTTTTCAAGTGAGGCTGTTAGCTGCTGAAGAAAAAAAACACGAAGTTGCAGACCTCTTGTCTATGAGGAGATGTTGCTGACTTGTTAAGACATTTATTCCCATGTGAGGTGGCCATTATAGCTTTTCAATCATCCAATATGCCATATGTCTGGTCTTGGGATGTTAAGAAGGGAGACCAATGGTCGACAAATTTTGCATGGTCGCTATCTCACTGCATGGGCAAAATGTCAGACTCCTTAACTCGAGAGGCTGGCCTTCAGAGGAATATAATCATATCAAACCTAAAGGAGGAGCTAACGATACTTTATGCAAACACGGGAACTCTCTAAACAGAGGTGGCAACTTTTCGAATAGAGCTAGAAGAAGTCCATATGACCAGTTCAATATCCTGTGTCCAAGTGAAGGAATAAGGTGTCAAGAAAAATAAATTTTGGTGGCGAGTGATGTATCAAAGTCTTTTGATTCAGGTGCTGCCCGACACAGCCGAAGACCTGTATGTAAAATATTTTCTGTCATAAATAAAAATTTAAATTTTACAGATTTTTAAAATTTTATATTATTTTTGTTTTCTTGATTTTCACACTGATTTGATATTAATTTATGAAGTTTATTTTACAGATTTGAGACATTTTAAATTTCTTAGATACCATGAATATAGGGTTAAAAAGGAAAATGGTTTGCGCTTTCTCATTTTACACTTTCCCTTCTGTCTGGTCAGTTTTCCTTGAGCGCTCCCATGACCTCCTCCAAGTATTCTTCAATTTTGTTCAGCTCAGTGCCAGCAACCAAAAGTTTTACACTAACATCGTTTGATTTAAGTCTCTTGAAAGATACTTATTTGTATAACACTGTGTAGAACTTGAAGTAGTCGAGCCAAAGGTAAGGGCAACCAACTACTCTGAGGATGATATGATCTTTTACAGGGATCAGTTTCAATGTGAACTCCAACTATTACCCAAAGATCTAGTCGGTACATAATCCCTATGGAATCGTCCCTGCATAGATTAAACTAAACTTGAATACAACAGTGATGACTTTCGACATTTACTTTCAATAGATGGAGATATCATTGTCCCATATTTTTTTCTCCCATATATTTTCCTTCAAAGTGAAGATCGATAGGTATGTTTTTTTTGGCTTGACTCATAAGTTTTGCTTAATCGACCTGGAAAATAAGAACAATGACTGAAAATTCAGATTCCTTTGGGATGTATATGAGAACTAGAAAATCGCTTCCACACTAATTGGAGGGCTATACAATAAGAATAAAGGGATTCCACTGCAAATTTAGGGGTTTGCATTGATTGTCATATGCAAATGAATGTCGATCAGCTAGTATATTGACCCCATGATAGTGAACAGTGATAATACCTGTCAAGTTTGACCTGATGACCCTTGTACTATGGACCACTTCTAATGAGGTGGATGAGAAAAGAAAACTTGAAAATGTTGTCCGGATATTAAGGAAGGAGCTGAGGCAGAAGAAAAAATGACACTTCCTCATCAAGGAGAGAAATGGCAGAGGAAGAGGAGGAGGATAGTCTAGCCGGTGGAACAGTCCCAGGTTTGGACTTAATTCATTCTATCTCTAAAATTATAATTTTTATTCAAAAAAAAAGTAACAAAAAAATTGATTCTCATTGAGCAAAAAACTTTTTTGATGAATTTAGGGGCTATGAGGAATTGCCACTTAGAGGAGTTAACATCAAGCATCCTTGGATCTGAATCTGAGTCTTGACCTAAGCAGCTTCCCAATCATCCTCTCTGGGTTTCCTTCTCCTTGTTGAAAGTGAGGAGACTAGCAAGCCCTCTCCATAGTTGATGCCAGCTGCACAAGCTGATCATGTGGAGGTAGAAAGTCATATTCAAAGTCTGGCTAAAGAGTATCCTGAACCTGCATCCACTCTAGGGCATGTGTTGTTCACTTCTATATAATAATAACACTGAAGAAAGGGCAAGTGTTGACATTAGTATTTGATACTTATCTCCCCTCATCTCCTAAGATGAAACAAAAGGGTTACAAGGATTATTGGAGTCCATTGCAAGAGAAACAACTAAAGGCCATTTTTATCTTAAATTCTACTTTTGCACTAAAAAACTTCTTGAGGGATGGGTTTCCCTGAGCCTCGAGTACATAAAAATATGTCTCAATTGTTATAAATATTCTTTGGTTGTAGGGCCTTAAAAAAATCTTAAATAACAACCTAGGGAGGCATAACACACCACTTATCCTCTCTTTTTCTAGAAGTGAGAGACGTAGCCTTAAGAGTCAAGGCGAAGGCTAGGGATTTTAGGGTACATGCTAGAACATCAAAAGATTGGGAAACTAGGTACACGCTCATCTCGAGGATGTTTAATCAAAGCTCAAAATCACATCAAAGTTGGTGTATGTCATCTAGGAAGAGAATGTTGAATTAAAGGATCAGATGGCCACAATATAGATGAACAAAGAGTTCCTTGACACTTAAGATGTACATTCAAAAAGAGGGTAATAAGATAGCGATCAACCAATTCATTAGAGTTGGGATAGTCAATCTCAAGTACTCTGACCTTGATTAGTTCAAAAAATGCTTTGATGCTCCTTTAGTTTCAGAAAAAGAAGAGAACTCAGAGAGAGATAATGTGGGGGATGATGGATCATTTAATACATGATGGTTGTGAATTTTAAAGATTTGGAGTGCCACCATAGATGTCAAAATATTTCTTATCTAACTTATCGAACACAAAATTTGAAGAGTGATGTACTATCATAAGGGATGAAGATATTATCTTAGGATGGGTTCAATCATTTAGATAAGGGAAATATTTTGGGGTATACTGAAATAAATTATTCCCTTACCTTACGGTTGTAAGTTAATGTTTATTTTGATTATGGGGTCCCATTCCTACAAATACAAGCCTTCATAGTTAATTAACCTCTAATGAAAACCTCTAGATTAATATGACAAGTCAAGTTACCAAAGATCAGACTTTAACAATTGAAGGGTACAAATTAGAAGAATTGAGTTCAAAGGATGAGACTTACATTTTGATGATAGCAAATCTTAGGAAAGGCTCAAGATATAGGTATTTGATTTCTCATCGGAGGAAATATTTACTCGAAGTAATGTCTGAATAGTTTTGGAAAAAAAGTGATAATGAATTTGAACTGAGCTCAATTTGAATTTGATTTAAATTGAATTTAAATTGGATTTGAAATTAATTTTATTGTGAGTTTGAATTCAAAATAAGAATGATGGATAGGATTGAACTGACTGGGAAAATTGGGAACCTTAGACTAAGGATAAAGTAAGGTATAAAAAGACTTCTAAATTTAAAATGAGTCCCTAGAACTCTATTAGGAGTTCTATAGTCGGACTAACCTAGATTTTAGGAATAATTTCCTCGGTCAAGGTACTCATGGTTTTCTATCATCCTAGGAAAATTGATATTCATCAACTATGACTAGCCTCATAAACAAGAATCCCTTTTATATGCCAAAGTATGGGGGATTAGCAGTTTCAAAGCAGTCTGAAACACCTTCATGAGTAACTATGACTTACTACAATCTAAGGTATTCCCTCTACTCTCAGGGGGTAAGTTTATTATTTTGCATATTCTAGTCCTTAGTACTAGCTAAGTACAAAACTAACCTAGGCTTTTATACTCAGACTAACCAAGGGAATGTTTGCGGCTCTCGGTTTTGTGTCTTCATATGTTCAATTCTCATTCTTTATTTTAGAGTGTTTTAGATGTTTGTCTAAAATTTGGTATTTACATTAATGTTTTTCTTATCCCTAGGTTTCGCTAGTCATATTGAAAAATTAGGGGTTTGTTAAGCTTTAAATTTTTTTTCTATTTGAATTTTAATTTTTATGGAGAAAACTGAGAAGTTCTCATCCTTATTTTTGTTTAATAACTTTTTTTTTATTTTAAAACATGAAAAAAACATATGAAATTTAAATAATACTTAAAAAATATAAGATAACATGTGGAACATGAAACATGTAATTTTAGCCTTGGATTTGACTTGGGTTAAGGTCGGGCTGAGGTGAGTTAATTTTCCTGCTTAGGATAGCTCAAAAGTGAGCTAAGGTACGATATGGGTTAGATAATTTGGGTCTAGTTTTAGCCTAGGCCTCCTTAGATTAAGTTGGGTTTGATTTGATTTACTCGAGTTAATCTTGGTCAACTTGGATTGTGTTGGGTTGAGCTTGGTTTGAATTGCGTCGAACTAGGTCAACCCAGGTTGGGCTTTGATTTATTTGATTTAGTTTACCCAGGTTAGGCCAGGTTGACCCAGGTTAGGTTTGATTTAACATGATTTTGTTAAACCCGGGTTAAGCTACCATGACAAGGATTAACTTAGGTTTGATTTGGTTTGATCCAGGTTAAGCTGAGTTGATCCAGGTTAGCTTAGGTTTGATTTGGGTTTCACCCAGGTTAAGCTAGGTTGACTTAGGTTGGGTTTTGTTTTTTTTTATTTGATTTGATCTTAATTAAGCTAGGTTAACCTGATTTAGCTTAGATTTGATTTGGGTTTGACTCTACTTAAGCTGGTTTGACCTGGGTCTTCTTAGGTTTATGACAGCGACTTTATATATGCTTAAAAATATAAGAATTTGATACTGCTGCTAAAAGATTTAATTCCCCTGCAATGGCAACAAAAACTTGACAGTGGTTATAGATTTGATAAAGATGTGTATAAAATATTCAATAATTGCAAAGTCACATTTATCAATGCAAGTATACGTATCGCTCAAGTAATACAAGACTCTAATGGAGTCCTGGATATCGATCCCACAGGGAGTAATATTAGAGGCTACGAACTAAGTTTCAGAAAATTAATACTTAATTTCAACAATATAGTTCAAATTGCATATTTGTCACTAAAAGGCAATTGAAATAAATATGTAATTTTAATAAACTCTTAATTAACTAATTCTACTAATAAAGTTTCTAATGTGAAGTTCAATATATAAGGAAGCATCATTCTCTTTGTCAAGAAATTAAAGTGAATGAATAAAGTGATATAGTTCAAATTGTATTGTGCCAAATAGGAGCATACTTATTCTTTACCCTTTGGTCCAGGCATAAAGAACATTGACTAATCCTATGCTTGGTTACTAAATCTGCGGTTAGGTTGGGAGGATACCGACTCTCACTTCAGAGCTCCCACGTTCCCCTCATCCGAGGGCTAACATCTACACTTTAACACCCAAATGATAGGACTGAATTGAGGATTTTAGTCTGTCACTCTAAAATCTCCAATTCTACGCCCGATAATTTTATTTCCTTATTTATTTGCACCCAACTTTCAAGGACTTTGACCTCCCTAAATCTTGGATGTAATCTTCACTTTAGTTGTAAAACTCAACATATTTTAACAAATCAATTGGCCAGATTGAA
>NW_018165342.1:8181-21226 GCF_001263595.1 Phalaenopsis equestris
GATGAGAAAACTACTCAGAACTCATGGAGAAGATACGACAAAACTTGGAATTTATATATAAAAGCAAAGTCATACAAACTTCAATAAGTAAATACCACTTATCTATAATTCCTCCCCAAGCAAACTCCTCGAAGTTCCTCTGAATCTCTTCCTTTCTTTACAGCACAAAGAATTCTCCTTCGAAGCGGCAAGGAGGAAGAAATATCTCACTTTCATTCCACTCTTACAATCTCTCGAAGAATTCCTCATAATACTAACCCTAAATTAAACTCTTTACACTCTGATGGGCACCACAAATAACAAAACTCAGCGGACACATGACACGCCTAAAAAATGTTTGATTTTTCATATATATTTTATGCTTAATTTTAATGATATTGCTCTTTAAAGGAAGGTATTTTGCATGTTTTTGGTTTCCGGTACAAGAAATGGACTTTTTGAGAAAAAGAAAGAAAAACGGTGCAATTTGGAGCAAAAAAGAGCAAGAAATGAAATTTTGCACCGTCACCTTTCGACACTTGGCACATTTCGATATGTCTTTCTATTCTTAATCTAATTTAAATTCTTGCATATTTTTGAATAAGATTACACTTTAAATAAAATTTTTTTTCATATTTATTTTGTAGGTCTATCTGTTAGGAACACAACGCAACTGAAATGGAGTGAAACAACCAAGCGGAGCGAAATGGTGGAGCTGCGCAGTCTGCTCGGCGACGGCGCCCAAAATGGCGCCGACGGCGAGATTCACCTGAGAAGACCGAAAAATGACAGAAAAGCTCGCCGACGGTGCCCTTGAGTCCGACACCTTGAGTCCGAAAACGGCGCCCAGGACGACTATGGACCGACTTTTGGCGGTTATGGGATGAAATTCAACGTATTTGGACACTTTTTAAAAGGATTCTTGTGGCAACTTATCAAACTTCATCCCTACACTTTAAAAGAACGAATTTAGGTTAGAAAAAGTGGGGTTTTTATGAGAGGAATGTTAGGAAAAGTGTGGAGAAAGTTTAGGACTTTTAAAATAGGAGTAGAAAGGTAAATTTCTACCCTTTTGGAAAAAGACCATATATTGAAAAAGAGGATTGGAGAGGAGATTTTGAGAGAATTTTTAAGGAAATTTTCTAGCATTGCATGGATCGGCGGGAGACTTTGTGGGAGAGATATTTGTCTGGGAGAGATATGGATCGATGGGAGACTTTGTGGGAGAGATATTTGTCTTCCTTTCAAAGGGAAAAACCTAAGTATTGTGTTCTTCATTTTGTAAACACTTATCTAGTGGATTTTCTAGTGGATTTGCTTTGGTTAAATGAAGTTTCTGTTGTGTTTTCTTCGTGCTTTGTGACGGGCTTCTCTTACTCTCTCTTCTTGTTTGGAAATAATGGGATGAGAAGATTCTATCGTTGTTTTCATTTTACTTTTCTTTTGTAATGAGTAGAATTCATGTTTAGGATTTTTTGATGCATGTTAGAAGCAGATTTAATTATAAATGTGATGGTTTTTAATTGCACTTTATTTACATTACAATAAAGGCCTGTTATAGTGTTAAAATTCGTTGTAATTGCATTAAGACCCAAGAGGGCTGTGTAATTCTCAACAAAGTAGAACCACATTCAGATTCCATGGATGATTAAGTTTGTGGGAGTTGAATGCAAATAAATAAAGAAATATACTTTGATGGGAGTAGAATTGGAGATTTTAGGGTGATAGATTAAAATCCTCAATTCGGTCCTATTGTTTGAGTACTGAAGTGGAGATATTAGCCCTGAGACGAAGGGAACGTGGGAGCTCCAAAGTGAGAGCCGGTATCCTCCCAGCCTGACCACAGATTCAGTAAACAAGCATAGGATTAGTTAATGTTCTTTATGCCTGGACCAAAGGGTAAAGAATAAGATTGCTCCTATTTGGCACATACAATATTTAATGCATCTCATTCTTTTATGTTATCCAATTCATTGCATAAGAATACTAATTTTTATTATCTCAAAATTCTCTAAACCAATTCCTCTAAAAAGGATTATCTTTAGAATTAATATTTGCATTTAGGAGTAGTTATTAGTTTTGTTAAACTTAAGACTTACATTTAGGAGTATCTATTAGTAAAACCTCTTAAATTGCACTTCCAAACTAAGGACTAATAGTAGTAGATTTCAATTTGACTAAGGACCTCTTACCTCGCTTCCCTGTAGGATCGATAAGCGGGACTCCACTAGAGCCCTGTATTACTTAAGCGATACATATACTTACGTTTGAAATTGTGACTTTACAAAATCATTATAAATGTATAAATCTGGGTTCATAAATTCTTGCATATTAAAAGTTGCATCACGTTTTTGGCGCCGTTGCAGGGGATTTAAATCTTCTAGTGGTGGTGTCAAATCCTTAAATTTTTAGGGATATAAAAAAGTCGCTGTCAACACACACACGGGGCACCACCTTTTCGACCCCCAAAATATTTCTTTTAAAGTTGTAGAAGAGTTTTCCCAAGAGTTTCCTAAGCATCCCCTCAAAAATCATCCACATTCAATGCACCTATTAAGAGAACCGCTGTTCTCGCCGTCAGTGGCCTCGATGGCGCCGTCAGCGGCTATCTTGAATATTTGATTCTAGACTCTCGAGAAAAACCCGTCGTCGGTTCCGTTGGGCTCGCCGTCGGCGCCCTAGTTCAAATCTTCATATTTTGGTCATTTTTGCTCCAAATTCACTCCTTTTTGCATCTTTTTGCTCCAATGACCATAATTCAACATACCTGTAACAAAACATCTAAAATACATTTCTTTAAAGTGCAATATCATCAAAATTAATATAAAATACTTGTCAACATATTTTCCTTTGGTCAGTTTGTGTCGGCACTATTTTTGGTTAAGCAGTTGCCTGTTAGAAGCTGTCGGCCTCCGAAATTGAAATTCCATTGCCAGCGCAGATGGATACTTAATTTACATATATATAAGTTTAAAAAATATAAAATCAAGCTGATCCCATATTTTTCATAGTTTAAATGAAAGAGCACTATACCTAAAACCCTGTATCTGTCCCAAAAGACAAACACAAGACTTGAGGGTGAGGCTCGATCAAATAAATTAAGAAATATATGATGTCAATTTGGTCTGCGAAACCATTTTTATTTGTCGACAAGTTCCTCTATTTAATACGAAGAATTAAATAAGGTTTATATTAAGTTAGGTACGAAAAAACTTCCTATAAGGGCAAACCCCTATAGTTAATAACATCTTAGATAACCAAAGTAACCTAAGAAAACTCTCGATAAAAATCAGAAAATGTTATCTTTGAAGGGGTCAAAAGGATATAACTTTTCAACGAGATCAGACAAAGAGGTGTGAAAGGGGAAATGTTCAAATTTGAAACATTTTGTTGTAGAGTCCAAAAGAGGAAGAATTAGGGGATGTCATAGATTTAGAGGAGAACCTC
Source organism: Phalaenopsis equestris (assembly GCF_001263595.1). Lineage (NCBI taxonomy): Eukaryota > Viridiplantae > Streptophyta > Magnoliopsida > Asparagales > Orchidaceae > Phalaenopsis > Phalaenopsis equestris. Next base: position 11,608 of record NW_018165342.1, read on the forward strand.
AATGACTTCCTAGTCTATCCTATAGTTTGGCTTCAGTTTAGAGGAGACATATTTAAGTGTTTCATCCTGTTAATTTTATTTGTTTAAGGCTTACATTTGTGTGAAATGATCACACAAATAGCTTGGAAGATGTGAGGTTTTAGGTCGTGACGAATGAAAACCTCGAAATCCTAAGATGAGTTGGGGCTTACATTATATAGCAAAGCTATACAAATGACCTAAATAAAAGTTGAGGATTTTTGTTGCACTAGGCAGATAACCTCGAAATCCTATGGCTTGTTGTTTAATTCTAAGGAAAGATATGTTGTTGCAGATCCTCTTATTATTGTAGATCATTGTTGTAGAATGCTACCCACAGGAAAGTTCCAAGCTTTTCGTCGTGACAAGTTTAAGTTTTCTAATGTGTCAAGTTATCATGTCAAATCAGATGTCCCTATGGTTATGGTTCTTTAAATGTTATGTAACATATTAAAGTTGATTAGAGCAACACCGGTTAGGATCCTACGATTCCCTCATTTTGACACCACTATTTTCTATTGGCTTCACTTAGTCCAAATGAATTTACTAAACTCAACTTAATGAGTACCATACTTTCATTTAAACTATGGGAAGTCTCGTTAGTAACCATAGGTTACCTCCTCTGAGGGATTCTCGATCATCTGATAGGACACCGATCCCACACTAACCTCAAACTTCACCCCCACCGCAACTCCCACCTGTACCCCACCGCTACCACACTAGAACTATTGCTTGTTGAGACTGCAATGACGTCAAGTTTGGCAATGGCCTAGGCTACTTCTACTGGATCGGAGACGAATAATAGAAGATATTGCATTGAGCTTGTGAGGAACACATATATTTTTCTTAATATAATGACAATGATGCCTTAATTTTTATTAATTTAATAAAAAACAAATCATATGATGTTTTAGGTTTTATCCCCCAATACAGGTGATTCATGCCATTCAGGATATCATCTTTTCCATACTTGTTGTGGAAGGAGATCTTAGTGGCAATTTAGGATCTATAGTTTTAAGAGTTTAGGGTATATACCAAACACAATAATCTTTAGTTATGCTTATCTGGTTATCAATTTAAAATTTTCTATTTCTTTTTGCATAAACATTTTTCCTAGCATCCAGGCGCAAAGCTCACATTCAATGCAACTTTGAGTGCAAGGGCAATGCTGCCTCTGGAGCATGTCTGATGATTTTCGAAAGCTGAGATATCATCATTTGTGGCTCAGCGAGGATGTTTTTTGCTCCCTACTCGGGATATAGAATTCTCCGGAATACTCAAGGAAGAGTGAGCAGAAAACGAAAAACCAGCACTCAAACTGCGGAGGCATGGGACCCTCTGAACACACTAGTGGGGAGCTCTCACACACAGAGTACAAGAAGAGGATGGTGAAATTTTATTTCTATGGTAAATCAAATTTATATTCTAACTATTTCCTTACATTAATAGAGTTTGCAGTTAGGACGAGACCCCTCCGCTGTTGTGACACACGAACACACACATTGGTAGTATTTGAACTAGGCTTGGATCGACAACAAATCCTAGGTGATCCAAATAATTCATGAGCTAAACTAATTCGATATTTAACCACACTCCAACTATATATAACCAATTCTTTGTAGGAAAAATTCTAGAAGTTAAAGGAGAGAAGATCAAAATAGTTAGGCGATATTATGATCTGAGATCATTATTTTTCTAGGTGTGAGCTATGGGGGAGGCTGCTCGAGGCAAGAGGAAGGGTCGCTTCTGCAGGCTCGGACCTCATGCACTCACCTATGACACTCAGCCTGCTGTCAATGTATCAGGGACATCTACTTTTACTGCACATGAGGAGGGGGTTTTTAGGGGGGTTGCCACATTCGTCGATTATATAGAGACCCAAGTCGCACCCATATTGGCCGGATGAAGTCAGAGCCGGAGGCCAATATAGGACAGAATTAGATGTGTTCCGGTGTCAGGCAAAGCAGTGGGAAAGCATCCAACGACAGTTGTTATTGAGGATGAGGACATGGAGGATGATTAGTGAGATTTTGTTTACATTTGTGTATGCTTTTCTAAAAATTCGAGCGAATATTCTTTTATTGAACAGTTAGGTATATATATTTTATGAAATACATTTTATTGATTGAAAAGTTTTTTTTTGTTATTTTAGTCTATCAAATGTTTGCATTGGTGAAATTGCGATGTAGTTATTATATTTTTATGTTTGTTGATTGAATGTGTGGAAATCGTAACTATCAAAGAGTATAATTTTTCTCTATATGAAGTGGTTTCTATGTCAATGGAAAACTTTTAGATATTGGTTAGCAGAGTCGGTAAGTCTACCTAGTGACCACTCTATCAAAAATTAGTTAATTTCATTGGGTTGGTATTTAACATCTTGGTTTCATGGTATCTAACAAGATTGTGTGTGTGTGTGTGTGCGCGCACGCGCATGTGTGTGTGTCAGTAAATATAATTCCAATAATTAATGATTTTTAAATCATATTTAAGAAGATGTGATTGAACCTAATTTGATTACATTTAGAAATATAAAAATAGACATTCCACAAATTGCATTTATCAAATAATTGACTAGAAACATCATCCAATTAAAACTAACTCTAAAAGCATGTCACTTTTTTCATTTAGGCATTACAATATCATTAACCTTAAGATGGTATTGATAACATCTTTCACCTCGTTATATGTAGTAATTCTACTCTTTTTTATTATCATAATGCATGCCAAATATTTTGTCGGTTATATTTTAATAGATAATAATTATTCACTAGGTTTAATTAATTCATCAAACTCATTCATGATAATTTTTTATAGCAAGTTCTAGATATCGATGTGTTTGGTAGATCATTACAACAAAAGTACATTTTTTAAATATTAGTCTAATTTTAGGTATTTTTAGTATATGTAACATTTTATAGAATTCTTTTTAGAATTGACTGATTTACTTTTGTTGTTGTAATTTCAATTCATTTTTATTTTTTTGCATTATATGTTTTATGTTTCCTTGTTTAATTGTGATTATAAATTTTATTAAAGTAATAAATATGTGATTTTCCACTTTCTTATGCTATTATATATCATTTTTAATTTTTGTTATTAATTTTTTTTTCCTGAGTACAAATAGGATTTTGTGTATTTTTCATCATATTTCATGTTGTCAACATGCACTACCTTCCAATCTTTAGGTGTGATATATAACAAGAAAAAATGAAAAATATGAGGAAGAATACTCGCACTTAAGATGAAGGAAAAGCAGAAAGGAGTTCAGATGGTGTCTTTCAGTAAAAGAAAAAAATAAGAGTGGGCCCGTATTATGGAAGGAGATTCAATTGTAGAGGTTTGATAACCTTGCATGGAAACAAGGCATAAACGGTTTGTGGATATGGAGGGGACAAGCCAGGGAGTGCATGCGTTAGCTCTCTCATTCTTCTTTTAGTAAAAAAATAATAGGATTCATAATTGTAGAAAGCTATGAGATGCAATGATGAGGTGAATGGGTCACATGATCAAGCAAAATGCTTCATGGTTAGGCTCAACCTGGGCAAAGAGGATTTGGTAGCTAGAGTTAGATTAGTTCTCTAGATTGAATCAATTCATTACATTATATGACACAAGAATGAAAAATTTTAAAAACATGCCTGTCTTTTATTTTCTTAAGAAAATATTCTCAGCATTCATTTTAGATTAAAATGACTTTGTTTTAATGACAAAATGCCTTTTCTTAGTTTTCATGACTAGAATTTGTTCAACTAATACTTGATATACTTAATATAATTGTATGTTTAGGAACACATATGAATCATGTTTGAACCAAACTTACAATTTATGAGCATTTACAAAAATAGTAGACAGTTCTTATGTATTTACCTATCTAACAAAACTCTTATATTGACATGCACATCACTTAAATATTAAACATCATATAAAAAAATCATTATTACTTTTTATAAAAGGTGAAATACACCTTTTCATCAAAGTTTTATGACACCAAATTAATATAAATGTAAATATGAAAGTATAGCTATTAGGTATTTAAACAACATAAGATTTGTGCACTATGTTTGTAATTTTCTCCAAGTTTTATTAAAATCATGTTTTATCAATTTATAAATATTCTCCCAGCTAGATTTCAACATGATATGAGTATGGGTCAACCAATGTTTTACTATGAGTCAAACAAGATTTAAGAATAATTTAAATATAGATTGACATATGTCAAGTATGGTTAGATTAACTATGGCTCAAATATGGATCAAAAAAATTTTGAAAAGGTTAAAACAAAATCTAAACATTATTGAAATAAGTTTTCATGAAGCTTCAAGCATGGTTCAAACATGATTATACAATGCTTAGAACAGCTTTCAAATATGGTTTGAATATGATTTGCATAGTGTTTAAATAAAATTTTAATTGGATTTGGATATAATATATGTAGCAGTGTGCAACTATAATAATTATAATTGTAGCTAATTCATTTATTTCTAAAATAGACTATAATTGTGTGTAATGCCACAAATAGTTTCAAAGCATTTGACTATCAACAAAAAATTCCGTTTACTATGGTATATGAATTTTTAGTCCATATTTCTTTGATAAGATTAAAGCGGGCTTAAAGACTAATATACGAAGCTGTTTTTTATAGCTAAATCATATTTTATCTGATGTAATATTCTCATGAATTGACACTTGATCTAAAACTGTCATTATACTCAACTGAAAGATCGCCTGGAATTCTGGATACATTAAATCCCTGCGTTTTCTTCGGCTAAGTCTAGCTAGTATGAATAAGTTTAACAGTCTATGGTTGGATTCTGCTACGCTAAGCTTCCCCAGAATTTCAAATACGTGTTGAAGAAGAAACAAAAGAGCCGTAGAAAGCGGAATAATTTATATGCATCTGATAATACCAAAGGCTTGTTGGCCAATACTATGTGTATAGGGACGAGAGAGAGAGAGAGATTTTGTGGCTCTTGCCATGGAGCACGTAAAAGAGAATCCATGCACTCTAGCATGTGGATGTTCTGTAAGGAATGTGTCAGAGACAGGTTGAAATAATTAAAAAATTAGAAATTTAGAATAAAAAAGGCAATCACCCACAAGCACTAATTCTCATGCAAAGGTTTTGTCTATAACCTGAAAAATTTTATATAATTAAAATTGTAGGGCGCATTCCGTGTCTAATGCCTCTTGAATATGTTCATGAAGAAAATGAAAAATGACAGCGGTTTTGATATCTGAAGATAGTTCTGTCTGCAATCAACATCTTATTTGGTTGAAACTGAAAATAAAATTGGCTAAAGAAAATGAATGAAATTAAATTTTGCATTGTCTAATTGATGAGAATTTGCTGAACATTATCTTTTATTTAAGAAAAGTTAGATTTATTTCACCTTGTCAGGAGAAAAAATCTGAGTTAACTTGAACCCTTATAATTCTTCTCACCATTTTATTAGGATCGAGTAGAAACTTGTCTATAAAAATGTATGTCTCTATATCTTTAAGCTAATTATAAAAAAGTTAATGCTAGATGATAGCGATGGATTAGCTATCATAAGAATGATGTATGTTGTAATTGAATCTATGTTATTTACATCATAGAGACAATCATAGAGACAGTCATACAATTCCCAATCCATTACTAATATGCCTTCTTGTTGCGCAAATCAAAATATCTTGTAATTTCACTGGAATCTATCACCGAAAATTATATTTGAAATTAAATATATTTGTTTTCCTTCAATTATTTCTAACCAAAGACATCAGTTAAAATGCTAGTAATTAATTTGGAAGGCTTGTTTTGTCAGAGATTATGGACAAACTATATCACACTATATAAGATTAAAATAATGATAGATGGATATGATCGATATTGCTTCAAAATAAATTACGACTAATAGTTTAGATAATAATGCCCTCACTTTTTTGTTGAATGAAATTGGTCACTTTTTAGTTTTCTTAAGAAAAGGAATAACCCTCAGAGAGCACTAAATCTAGAAAAGAAAATTTGCAGTCATTTTCCTGCAACATGGAGGAAGACATCTAGAAAAAGTACACTAGACTACTGACAACGAAGAATGATATCAGTTCAATATATGGACCCGACCATGCTCTACAAATAGAAATATAAAATGTTCCGTAAACAACAGTACTATAAATTTATCTCTAAAAGTGCTGCATAATTTTCATAGATAATATTATTGCTTTAGCCATAAAAAAAAAAATAAAATCTCCATCCAATCTGAGTTATCCGATTGAAACAAAGAATGAGATGTGAATTTTACAGTTAAAACTGTGATTTTTTTCCTGGACTTGTGTTTATAAACTCAGGTTAATCAAGTACTTTTAGTTTTGTACCTTCTCTATGATTGAAATATTCGATATTAATTCCATGCACAGGACAAGAAACTAATCTATTTGTTAGTTCCTACAGTAGTAATTAGAATTCCTACAAAATTTATCAGAACAAAAAGGTCTCCTTCACGCACATGATCGAAAGATGACATCTTTAAAGACTTGCAAAAACAAGGATACAACAAATAATATAAACACATGAGAATATGCTTCCTTACTCGATCACAATTATGCTACGACTCTCCTTCACCTTTGGTGAATCACCAAGCCTAAGCTCCAGATCCAACTCAACTGGACCATGTCCAAGTTTATTTACCTCAGATTTGAACATTCGCAGATTATCGGTCTTCACTTTCTTAATCGAGATCTCCTCATCACCATCACAAAAATCTCTAACCCTTCCTTGACCCAACTCGTCAGCTTTCCAATTCTCTCTTCCAATCTCCAATCTTACTGAAACTTTAAGCCCAGGAGCATCAGAACTAAATGGATAAATATTTAAAACATCTTCGTCTGTTTCACAGCTATGGGTTGAAGCTTCCTTTAACCTTGCCCTGTCTCTTCTGTGCACGTTCATGTGGCCACCAAGGGCTTGAGCTGATCGGAATTCTCGCCGACAGAAGCTACAAGTGTAGGATCTGGGTGGCCAAACACAGCCTCCCAATTCACCAGAAGAGTCTCTTGCGAAGGCTTGTTCTTCCCATGATACGTTGGAGGAAGGAGGAAGAATGAAACTTGGGAGCTGTGGTCTGCAGAGAGAATTCCTTCTTGCGCACAACAAGTAACCGATCTGGTCTTTTGCACTGTTCATGGCAATCTGGTGGGGAATTCAAAGCTTCTCTGAAGAATTGGATATAGATGAAATGCTTGAAGTTTGTTTTGTAGATGCTGCTGATGCTTGTATTTATATTAATATATTGCTTAAAAATTTATTATAAGATATTTTTCAGATTATAAAGTGGGGAAAAACAGAAATGCTTATAATACTGCTAAAATGAGCTATAAGCCTATGATCAAATGTCCATTAGATTAGGATGTTTTTTTTCTTAATTATGATTAAAATAAACATTGTTCGCTGTTTTTTATATCTTATTATCATTTTGTTTGAAAAAGTATTACTATTTATCTTGTGAATATTAAGAGTTTCAATCATAAGTATTTATGAAAGAATAGCTAAATAGATTCTTTTGGTCAGAAATACTTTTAAATTAGTAAAAGTACAAGGAAAGGTAAGTAGAGAAAAATATTTAATCTAACTAAAAATACTTTTATTTACTCTTTTAATATATAATGACACTCTTTTATAAGTGACTCTTTATAGTTAAAAGTTCTAAAAAAAAAATCAATTATTTTGGCAAATATTTTGTAAAATTTTTTTGATTAATTTTTTAATTGCAAAATAGCCATGTCAACTGTTTTGATTAAATGTTTTGTAAGAGAAAATACTAATTTTGCTTTTTGTAAAGTTGTTTGATCAGTAAACTTTTAGGTTGCAACATAATCACATCTGTTCAATAAGATTGAGCAAAAGTATTATAAGAAAATAATTATTTTGCCCATATTGTCAATTATGATTGATTAAATTACCAAAAAATGAGTTTTTCCTGGTTTTATATAGATTATCGTACCAATAAAAATTCCTACTAATTTTATTGCTGCAGTTTTTAAGCCTCTGTCAAACCGCTATAATTGTTGAGCATTGTAAAGACTTTTAGCATCAGTTTTAGAACCATCACGGGAAGTTTAGCTGTGCTGACAATAGTAGCATTTTTAACCATTAGAAACTTAACAGCGGTATAAACTACAACTAGTTTCCAAATAACTTTTTAATTTAATTGATTTTTATGTTTATGCATATTTCAAGAAATCGACATTTAGACTAGGAGAAGTGTACATAAAAAAGATTTGTATACATTGAAATAGGCCTGTGTATTCGGTTGATTTGAATGGATCGGTTTGCAAATTAATCAAACCGGTTGTATCCAAAATACAAAATCTAAAAAACTGCAACAAACAAAATTATGCCAAACTAAAGCCATCAAACCTAAGTTTAATTTGATTTAAACGGATTGATTTTACATTAACTAAAACATTTGGATGTGTTATTTATATAACATTCACAACCAACAGGGAAGTTGTATGTATATAGCACTCACGGAGGCAACAGGAAAAAAAAAATGCATAACTCTGACATTTAAATGGAGCAACATCAAGTCTGCGCGCGCGCGCGCGCGCGCGCGCGTGTGTGTGTGTAAAGGAAATCGATATTTGGCAGAGACCAAATATCGATTTCCCATGCTTTTTTGACCCCATGATGAGAGCCCCCGTATTGTGCCTAAAATTCCAAAGCCCCCGCACCACGGTGGGATCGAACCCTTGAGCTGAGAGAACTTACAGTGACCCCGCCACCAACTAGTTTCAACTTTGAATTTATTATAGTTCTTTTACAAGAATTGCAATTGAGAACCTTGTCTAATTGCATGACTATGAATTTAATTCTTCTTCAAATCACTCTACTAAATTGATGGGTATTTAAATGTGTTAGATATGCAAATACATTGTAGTTAATAATTTTTCATACATGACAAAAAAACATGTCAACAAAAGAACAATATGGACCTCTAATGATTAGCATTCGACATGCATCAAGTATTTTTCCCTATAATTATTACTAACTATAATTAATTACAATACTAAATAGGTTAAGATTGACATGATTAATAACTGATCGTTAAATTAAAAAGTAAAATTAATAAAATAACGAAACGCATCATTATTTTTGTTCCTTGTTTAGAGTTCAAAAATACATGCGTACCCTAAAAAATAAAATGGGAAGAGATTAGAGTGACAATTTGTAACTTGGGATAACTAATGAATTGTTGTCCTCATTAAAAGCCATATCCTAATTCAAAATTTTAAGTTACACTACTGGAAACTACAATAAATACTAGGTGGGACATAAACATTCATAAACGATCACTTTGAAGGTGCAAAGTTAGCAAGGCTTCATAAATGATGAAACCTTTCATAACATGCTTTAAAAGCAAAAAAAATGAAGCTTACCAACAAAAAAGCAACATAGTGTTCATACCTAGTTTCAACTAATACAAACACATGAAACACTACTCCTTGACTCTTTGTAACCCTCAAACATGCTTACATTATAGAAGAAGATAAGGAGCGAGAGAGAACAAAGAAACGCCTTGCGAGACTTTTCCCATAAAACTTCATTTGTGATATTTTTTTT
>NW_018165342.1:23884-30621 GCF_001263595.1 Phalaenopsis equestris
TCCACAAAGGCTAGGGTTTTAGGCAAAAGCGGAAGAGAAGGGCGAAGGGAACATATGTGAGAGTTTCCGGTAGAGAGGAAGGGATGTCCGAGAGAAGGCAGTATAAAACTAGAAAAGGGAATCAACGAGACTGTGAGAGAAATTAAGGGGTTGGGAAGGGAGAATGAAAACGCACCTGGCTTGTTTGGGTAAACTGCGTTTTGGCAGCTTATACGTTTTCAAAACGCAGAAAACAAAGTTTTCACACCGCACCTATCTAGGTGTGGTGGGAGCTTATTGACAATGGTCTGGTTTTTCCAAAAAATAAAAAATTTTTAATAGTCACCGCACCTAACTTATCAGCAGATTATTCAATAAGCTACAGCTGCCCCAAACAGAAATTGTAATTTTATTCACCTCCTAAAAATTTTAATCATGCCTCAAATTTATAACAAATGCTCTCCTTATACCGAACAACTTTTCGTGAGATGAAATCTAAAGATAATACGTAATTCAACATGAAATTTCGGAAGTAAAACTATTTAACATGATTAGAGAATTTGCTAAATGAATTTATTCTATCCAGCTTTTACATTAAATATATGGGATTGGAATGTCCTAAGAGTGAAAGCTCCCAAAACTAATCATATCTCAAGTAAGATTAAAAATAAATCTGATTATGAAAATTATACATAACCTAAATTTGTGGCGGTTTTATTTAATTCTATGATCTCGCAAATTTGGGGTATCTTCACGAGATGTGTTAACCTCATTAAAGTTTCATTTTTTCATTATTCAAATCATGCCTGCTGGTCAGCCAAACATATTAAAAAAGAAACGACAAGAATGCCTTATTAATTATCAGAGGTTTGATTATCAATCATGATTTATCTCTTACATGATATCTCCAGTGAACATATAAGGTGACAAACAAGTTTAGTACACTCAATCTCTGATAACAAGATAGTACATGGTTGAAAGCTGAATTAGATGTGATGGAGAAGCATAGCTAGAGAGTACGTACGGTATACTTGATTACAATGAATGCGACCAGCTCTAATCAAAATTGTGATTTGAACATGAGTTGGCTTACATTGTTTAATGCTTCGACCATCAATGATCCCGTTGATTTTAAAATTCATTTAATCAGGTTGATGGCTTTCAAATTTTTAACACATTCAGTAATTTAAGCGTCCTTTTAGTAGATTTAATTGGTAAGGCTATCTTATGCTCTTTCTGTTAGTATTTTTTATTTGTGATTCAATTTTATGAAATAAAAATTTTATGCATATAATGATCAAAATTTTTGAATTCATGAATTTTACATATTCATTCATTAGAGAGAAACATACATGTATTCATGATTGTCGAATTAGATTTCAGGAGATGGAGTTTCTCTCTCTAATCCCCTGAAATCTTCTATACTTTCTGATGAAGAGAAATATACGATGTCTATTAGGAAGAGAGAGGACCCTTCTCTGAATTATGCATTATTTAACCACCATCCATCAGGGGGTTTACTGACCAATAGGATTTGAGATCATCTAATTATTTAAATGACATATGTTAGTAACCATAATCCATCAAGGATTACTGATGGATGAGATTTAAAATCATTTAATTAATTAAATAATATTTGCCATTAAAATAAATAACTCATGTTAGTGGGTTTCTGAGCAACGTGGGCCACAATTAAAAAATTAACACTTGCCTCTTCATTGCTTAAGCGATAGAAGGCCGCTGACATAGGTGTCATTGGAAAGAGAAGGATTATCCGTAGAATAGTGCTAGCTAGAGGGTTAAATTTCTAAGCCTTTCTGAAGCTTTCGTTGTGATTTTTCTTCATAAAATCCGTCTATTTTGGCAGTATGGGTTACTTGGCGATGTAAATTTTCAACTTTCACTTTCTGCATTTTAGTTTTCACTGAACGCCATTCACGTAGTTTTTTTGGCTTTTGCAAATCGAACTTCTACTGGTTTTCACACAACATGAGCTGGTAGTTAGGCTAGATTAATAAAAAGGACAGCTTTATTCCATCAATTGATTCATCTATTTAGCCTGTGGGTGTTACACTCCAAAAAAAAATGATGATCGCCAATTCATTGAATATTGTTGTTATGTCTGCGTGTGAAAGAAAATTTGTTACGTTGTACAAAGACAATTATTTTCTTAATATCAAATAATATACTTTAGGATTTATTGCTCTTTTTTTAAAAAAATTTGGGGTTTATTTAAAGTAATGTTATGCAGAACAATGGGGAAATAAAGAAATTCACACAACAACAATCAAACTAAAAATAATTTACGTGGTTCGAAGTTGAATTGATTTGCCGACGTCATTTTGCTAGCAACGGATTGTGAGAAAAGAATAGCTTAGGGACCATATCTCTCTCAAGAATTCTAAGTTCTTTTCTTAGAGGAGGATTATGACATACAAGTAAATAAAGTCAAAAGACCAAATTACCCCTAATTACAATAAAAACCATAAGTACAACAATCTCCGCCTCGACGTTTACTTTCAAATAAGTGAGAGATGACCAAGATAGCTTAAACTCCACTTTAGTTGCACCAAGATGGTTGCCAACATATCCCCACTCAAATGGATCAAACCTCGCGAAGTTCTCAAAATTGCCCAACAGGGCAATCCATCTTGTGCTTAGATGATCACCACATTCTTGTAGTATGTGAGCTTATGGACTATTAATATCTTTGTGAGCATGTCCGTTGGATTTGCCTTTGTATTTCTTCTTCAACAAAAACTTACTGCCATCAATCATGATTAAAGTAAAATAGTACCTCACATCAAATGACTTGGTATGAGTATGATGAACTAGATTTGTGGACAAGAATATTGAACTCTTACTGTCACATAACACCGTCAAAGACACTTAATCAACTCCTAATCATCCAACAGGCACTGCTTCATAATGCTTCATTCATCACCTTCGTGACTATCATATACTCAGTCTATGTAGTAGAAAAAGCAATGATAAACTGAAGAATCGATCTCCACTTATCCATAAATCATGCATTTTATTAGTCAACGTAGCTTACACATAAAGCTGCAATAGATGACTACCTCTCAAATACCAAACCAACATCAACTGAACCCTTCAGATACCTCAAAATACTATTCATAGCCTACCAATGTTTCCTTCCTGGATCATGCATGAACCTGCTCACAACGCCAACTACTTGTTCAATGCCTGATCTAGTACAAAAGATGCCATGCATCAAACTACCCATTGCACTAGCATAAGGAACCTATAACATATCTTTCCTTTTCCGATCATCCTTAGGACACTGATTTGAACCCAACTAAAAGTGAGATGCAATGGGTATACTCACTACATTGCTCGAGTCATTAACCCTAAATTTCTTAAGCATCTTCTGAATATAAGAAGTTTTTGAAAGTCAAATATTTCCAACTGCCATGTCCTTAAGAATCTCCATGCCAAGAATTATGTGATCATCGCTCAACTCTTTCATTTTAAAATGTTTGGATAGTTGATTCTTCATCCTATCAACCTCAATCTGACTAGCATATGAAATCAACATATGATCAACATATAGAAGCAATGAACTCACCATTGGCTAACATTTTGAAATATCAACAATGAACATACTGATTCCTTGTGTACTCTTATTTCTTAAATTGCTCAAATTTTTTATATCACTGTTGTAGTGATTTCTTCAACTCATATAGAGAATTCACTAGTTTGCAAATCAAATATTTTGATTCTCATATCCAAGAAATTGCAACATATATATCTCTTCTTGTAATTCTCAATATAGAAATGCATTATTCACATCGAGTTGTTCCAAAGTTAGACAATATTGTGCTACAAGTGCTAAGAGAACACAGATTAATGCACGTTTGATCGCTTAGGAGAAAATCTCGTCATAATCAATCCCATCTCATTGTGTAAAAGCATTTTTGCACTAAGCTTACCATTTACCTCACATCAACTCAATGTGATCATTACTTCTTTGCATACACCCATTTGCATCTGATGGCTTTTCTTCCTTGAGGAAGCTTCACCAATCTTCAAGTATTATTCTTCCGAAGAGACTCCATCTCTTCATCTATTTACACTAACCAAATATCACAGTCTGTGCTCTCCATTGATTCTTCGTAGTGACAAGAAATTTCTACCTCTGTGGCTAAAAGTACAAATGCAATGTGATCCCTCAATCAAGCTTGTTTTAGAAAATTTTGCCTCCTAACATTGCTCCTAGCAATAGATTGCTACACAGGAGTATCATCCTAAGCATTTTCTTCTACCTTCTCTTGAGCACTACTAACACATACCTCCTAAGCTGCAACTGAATTCCATATTTGAGTTGATGTGGACAAACTCTGTTGAACAAATGGAATTGCATCAAACTCTAACATCTGCTATATATATATATATATGGTCCCAATAGAACTTTTTGCCTGCTTTAATTTCTAATTTTTTAACAAGCTTGTGTCATCGAATATAACATTCCTACTAATAACAACATTTCTTTCTGAGTGATGATATAGCTTGAAGCTCTTGACTTTATGCTTAAAGCCAATGAAGATTAGATTCTTTGCTTGTGGTTCCTGTTTATTATTCTACCCATGGTTGTAAGTTGGACACCCAAATACTCTCATAAGCTCACAATCTCTATTAGGATGGCCCAACCACATCTTTATTGGGGTCTTTTTTCCAATAGTTGCAGAAGACATACGATTACCAGTAAGCATATGCTATGGCTTTGACTCAATAGACTTTAAATTGTTATGAAAAACGACGGTAATAAAGCGAAAAATAGATCTAGAAAAAATAACACAAGATTTACGTGGTTCGGCAAATTGCCTACGTCCACGGAGTTGCAGAGGATTTTTATTAATTTGAGGATTACACACCGTCGATCATATCGACTATTACAGAAAAAACATTCTCTCTCTCCCTCTCCGAGATTCACACCGAAGAAAAGACAATCGGGAACAACACCTTTTTGATTCTCCTCTTACTACCGTAAGCCAAATACATGAAGAAGAGAGGAAGAGCAAGTGTCATGCAATCTATTTTTGTTGTAACTCTTCTCCGCCTTTTATTTGCAAGCCAAGCAAAAGCCTTCCAAACAGGGACCTGAAGCTTTCCATACAGGTAGCTGTAGCATGCTTTTTTTCCTTTGTTTAATTTTACTCATTAAGGAATTAATCAAAGCATAAAAAGGAAGCCCAACATAAATTCCTCTTCTGCATTATTTTAAGAAATCAATCAATGAGGCGGGAAAGCGGTAAAGGCAATTCAGGCAAGTAGCAGTCAAATAGAAGAAAGGAAACATTTAAAAAAATACTTATTTAAATGGTTTCCTAAGATGCAAAAAAAATTTGCTCAATTTGTATTTAGTGGACCGGGCTCCACATAACCTAACAATTCTCCCACTTGGAGACTGGGACACTGACCGCGCTCACTGTATCCATCATTTGCTTGTTGTACCGACCTTTTTCCTCAAACATGATATCCTCCACCTCTGCAACTCAAAACCCCTGTCTTCAAGCTAGAAGACCAACTGAAGTCGAACACAACTTCAGTTTCTCAAGTGTGACACCCTTGGTCAACATATCAGCAGGATTCTTGCTTCCACAAATTTTCTCAAGTAGCAACTGTTCATCATCTAACAATGATCGAATAAAGTGATACCTGATCTGAATGTGTTTGGTCCTGGATTGAAATGCTGGATTTCTAGCTAGGAATATGGCGCTCTGGCTATCACTGTAGAGAGTGCCTTTCTGAACCTCTTTACCCAATTCCGCCAAGAAACTCTACAGCCATATCATCTCCTTAACAGCCTCTGACACTGCAACATACTCAGCCTCTGTTGTGGACAAAGAAACTGTCTTCTGTAGATTAGAGCCCCATGACATTGCAGTACCACCAAGAGTATAAACATAACCTGTAGTACTCTTTCTACTGTTAATGTCTCCAGCTAAATCTGCATTAACATAACCCTGTACCTCTAAGCTCTTTCCTGAGAAACACAAACAGGTTTCTGAAGAGCCCTTTAGATATCTTAAAATCCACTTTACAGCTTCCCAATGTTCCTTCCCTGGATTACTCATGTATCTGCTCACAACTCCCACTGCATGGGCAATATCTGGTCTAGTACAGACCATAGCATACATAAGTGAACCAATAGCTGAAGCGTAAGGAACCTTACTCATGTAATCTTGTTCCTCCTCTGACTTGGGTGATTGATTTTTGCTGAGTCTGAAGTGACTGCCTAAAGGTGTGCCAACTGGTTTGGCCTTGTTCATATTGAACCTGCTAAGCACCTTTTTCACATATTCAGCTTGTGAAAGTCTCAAAGTGCCTTTGACTCGATCTCTAAAAATCCTCATGCCAAGAATTTGTTTTGCCGCTCCCAAGTCCTTCATTGCAAAGTGCTCTGACATCTGCTTCTTCAGATTATTGATCTCATAAATGTTGGCGCCTGCAATAAGCATATCATCCACATACAACAACAGGATGATATAAGAATGGTCAAAGTACCTGACATAGCAACAGTGATCTGCCTGGCATCTGCTGTATCCAGCATTTTGCATGAAATTATCAAACTTCTTGTACCATTGTCTGGGAGCTTGCTTCAGACCATACAAGCTCTTCTTCAGTCTACAAACTGAATCTTCTTTTCCTTGTACCACGAACCCTTCAGGCTGGTGCATATAGATCTCCTCTTCAAGATCTCCATGAAGAAAAGCTGTCTTCACATCTAATTGCTC
>NW_018165342.1:31484-32132 GCF_001263595.1 Phalaenopsis equestris
AAGATGAGAAAATTTGACCTCTTTGCCGCTCCAGACCTCCTCAGGTAATTTACAGTCTAATGGGACAGATGGCCCTCTGTTGATTAGGTAAACTGCAGTGTTGACCGCATCTGCCCAGAAGGTTGGTGGTAGTCCTGCGTGCAATCTCATGCTCCTAGCACGCTCATTGATGGTTTTGTTCATGCGTTCTGCAACTCCATTTTGTTGTGGTGTCCCCGGGATAGTCCTCTCCATTCTGATACCTTGAGTTGCACAGTACTCCTTGAATCCACCATCAATATATTCACCACCATTGTCAGATCTCAAACATTTCAGTTTTAGATCTGTCTCCGTTTCAACCATGGCCTTCCAAGTTTTGAACACAGAAAATACATCAGATTTATGTTTCAGAAAATAAATCCATACCTTTCTGCTGTGGTCATCTATGAATGTAACGTAATAGCGCGAGCCTCCAAGAGATGCCACTGGAGAAGGCCCCCACACATCAATGTGTACCAGTTCTAGCTTTCTTGCCTTTGGCATCCTGCCACCTTTCAAGAAACTGACCTTCTTCTGCTTCCCCATGATGCAACTTTCACACATGCCAAAATCAACAGACTTCAGTTCTGGTAACTTGCCTCTGGACTGGAGCTCTTTCATACCTCTCTG
>NW_018165342.1:33436-44046 GCF_001263595.1 Phalaenopsis equestris
TTTATTAATTTGAGGATTACACACCGTCGATCATATCGACTATTACAAGAAAAAACATTCTCTCTCTCCCTCTCCGAGATTCACACCGAAGAAAAGACAATCGGGGACATCACCTTTTTGATTCTCCTCTTACTACCGTAAGCCAAATACATGAAGAAGAGAGGAAGAGCAAGTGTCATGCAATCTATATTTGTTGTAACTCTTCTCCGCCTTTTATTTGCAAGCCAAGCAAAAGCCTTCCAAACAGGGACCTGAAGCTTTCCATACAGGTAGCTGTAGCATGCTTTTTTTCCTTTGTTTAATTTTACTCATTAAGGAATTAATCAAAGCATAAAAAGGAAGCCCAACATAAATTCCTCTTCTGCATTATTTTAAGAAATCAATCAATGAGGCGGGAAAGCGGTAAAGGCAATTCAGGCAAGTAGCAGTCAAATAGAAGAAAGGAAACATTTAAAAAAATACTTATTTAAATGGTTTCCTAAGATGCAAAAAAAATTTGCTCAATTTGTATTTAGTGGACCGGGCTCCACATAACCTAACATAAATAACCCAGAATTGAATAAAAACACTAAAATTTCTTCACTAAAGTCCGATTCATCCTCTCTACCACCCCGTTCCGTTGTGGTGCCTCTCAAACGGTGAAGTGGTGCTCTATCCCAGCTCTCTAGCACTCTTGCAAGAATGCATCCAAAGTGTATTCACCCTTATTGTTTGATTTGATACAACAAATATTTTTACCAGTCTGAGTTTCAATACACTTCTTCCAAGTTATGAAAATCTTAAATACCATAGTTTTGTGCTTCATGTTGTACACTCTAAAATATCTAGATTAATCATCAATAAAAGAGAAAATAACTTAGCTCGCCCCAAACATCTGTATGAACATACTTTAAAATACCTTTTACAATATAGAAGACAATACATAAAGATACCCATATATTTTTGTGAAATACACAATATTAACATAAATCAAGCTTGCAAGTACTTTCTCCAGTGATCAGATTGTGTTTCAACAACGCTTGAAGTGAAGACTTCCCTGCATGAGCTAGGCACATATGCCACAATATAATGGTGTCAGAAGACTCATTCACAAAAGAAGCCATTCCGATCACTGTACCACTTTGAAGTTAGTAAAGATTGTTATGTTGAGCTCCCTTAATAAAAGCCATTACTCCACGACACATCCTCAGAACTCCTACCATAAAAACTATATTGTAACCCATGAAATCTAAAGCGCCAACTGATAGCACATTCTTTTTGATATCTGAAACATGTTTGATATTGTTCACCTCCCTAAAAATATCTTTATGTAACCTAATAAAGATACTCCCTACACCAATAGTACGATATAATTGATCTTTGCCCAAAGTCTTTACATCACTATCTAGCTCCTTGTGTGTACAGAACCACCCTTGATGGTGACAAATGTGATAGGTAGCACCAGTGTCCAAAATCCAACATGAATACTTTGTAAAAAAACTCTGAGAAACTAAAGATACCGATAAATTTAAATTAGCCTCTTCACCCCTTTCCATAATAAATTTGGCTTTCACCTTAGATGCAACTTCCTTTCCCTTTTGTTTCAACTTTGGACAATTTTTCTTCCAATGACCAGTTTTTAAATAGAAAACACACTGATTTTTCCCAAAATTGCACCCCATGAGACTTACTCCACTTTTGAGAAATATCACAGTTGCCACATTTTTTGTCAAATTCTTCTTATTCTTCTTCTTAGAACTACCATGTTGGAGTGTAAGTACGTGCCTTGCTGACTCCATCTTTGCAGACTCCTTGTCTCTTAGACGGAACTCGTGATTCAACAGAGCCGTAGTCACTTCACCACCTTCCTATGAATGAGGGTCATAGCGAAGTTTTTCGTATTCATCTGGGAGATATTTGAATAGAAGAAGTACCTTGTCTTCATCCCTAATCTTCTCATCCAAATTAACAGATCTGTTAATAGTTTTATGAAGTCATTCTGATGTTCATCAATAGTAAACCCCCATCTCACTTGAAATCTATATTGTCGATGCTTCATATGGAGATAATTTCCCACGCTCTTTGTGAGGTATTTGTTATCCAACATTTTCTAAAATTTCTCTATGGAAGTCTCCTTCATCACCCCAAACTAGATCTTCTGGGTCAAATATTTTTGGATCAAACCACAAGTATTCGAGTTCATTTTCAAACAATTTCTCTCCAACATCACCTCAGGACGTCCCTCGCTATCTAAGTCTTCCTCTAGATTCAAGGAACTCAACGCATCCATCACCACCTATTGCCACATGCCAAAGTCTTATTTGTCGTCGAATTTTATCACATCAATTTTGATGAATGCATAACCACCTGATGAATGGGCTTATCTATTGTCATAGTGGACGTTAAAGGCTTTGACATCGTGCTATCATTCATATTTATACTATTGAAATCTCTTTCTAACAATAATTCTTTTAGCAGAATACCAAAGAAAAGGAAAAAAAAAAAACATTCACCTGAAAAAAAAAATAATATATTTTAGCAGAATACCAAAGAAAAGGAAAAAAAAAAACATTCACCTGAAAAAAAATTTTTTTTTTTTCTTGAAATTTTGTTTTTCTATCCCAATTTTTTCCTCCTTTTTCTCTTATCCAAAATTCATTTTCAGAAACCAAAAAAAAAAAAAAAAAAAAAAAAAAAAAAAGGCTACGTCTTCTATGTTATGAACTTCCATTTCCATTAAAAAAAATAGTTTCCTTCTTCTTTTCTCTTCAGTCCCTGATTCTCGAAATCCCCAAACTCAAACAACTTTCCCGAAATTTAGCTTTCCTAGAAATGTATATCTTGTTTCTTTAAATTGATTCCTGAAGCTTTCCTTAAACTGTTAAAGCCATCCTTATGCCTTTTCTGAAATCTCCTCCTTCCCAAAATTCCTGAAGCTTTCCTTAAAAGAAATTTTCTTTTTTTTCTCTCTTCAGTTCCAAGTGATCCTCGCGAAAGCTTCTGATGGAACCGAACAGCGTCTGTTGGGCTGGCCAACTCTCCCCCCGGGCCACGCGGACAGCCACCGGAACTGCCTGTCGCCGCCCGAATCCTGCTACCACGATCCCCCGCGTCCAAGCCATAGGCCTACCACCAATCTTCCTAATTTGTCGACAAAGCGTCGGACCATCTGCAGCAATAAACACCGGCAACACATGCCAAATTTGCTATTGAAGCCGACCTACGCTTCAACCATGAGCCTAAATCTCTGATACGAAATTCACACGACAATCAAACACAAATGATTTATATAATTCTACTTTGAATTGATCCGTCTAGGTGCACTGGGAGAGACATTCTACTAACATCGGATGGAAATAAAAAAAAATGACTTGAGTTATAACTTGTTACACTTCTCATTATATCTCTCTCATAAATCCTATATTTTAGGGCATCCACTAATTACTATGAAAATCATAAATACAACATGCAGTGGACGCAGCTTTGCATGAGCTTTCCTTAACGTGGCTCCTCTCCTTGGATCGCAAGAGTGCAAACAAATGCAGCCATATGTAATATACGGAAGAATTGGTACAGAATCTTATCTCTAATTAAAAGATTCAAATTTAAAGCATAATCAAATGGTTAATTTATAAAATTTCTATCCCTAAGCTCAACTTTCATTAGTAAAATAATAATAATAATAATAATAATAATAATAATAATAATAATAATAATAAATAACAATTGCAACCTTTACATAGGATAGTGCTTGTTTTAGTTTATTTTTCAGAGTCGTGGTTGTCCGACACGCAATCAACATTAGTATAAGTTGTCTTCGCACTATTTATTTTATTTATCTATTTTTTTTAAGCTAAAGAAGAGTATCTATTTTAATTCACAAAGAGAAAATTTAAGATTTAACATTTTTCTTTAAAAAGTGACATACATGGACTACAATGTGACCTCTCGCAACAAAATGACGTCCTTTAGTTTTTCTTTTTTTTCGAAAATACTGGTCCAGTATATATACATATTTATATATTGGACCAGTACTTTCAAAAAGAAAGAAAAATTAAAGTACGTCATTTTGCTCTCTGTTCATGAATGTCACCTTTTAAGAGAGAAATGTTGAATCCTAAATATTCTCTCTGTGAATCACAATAGATTCTTATGTAGCATTGAGAGGAAAAAAAATAGTAGGGTGATAAGCTTTGCGATTTCAACTAAAAAAAGCTTAAATACAAAAAAAAATTGATCTATATTGCAAAATATCAGGTCCCTTGACCTCTTCTCATGAACCATATTTATGAGTATAAGTTAGGATTTGATCATTTCAAAAGAAAAAAACAAAGAAATTACATATTAAATTATTTAAATAAGAAAAGAATAAAATAAAAGGAGATGCATCAATTAATTTTTGTAAGATAGAAAAGATTTGTAGCTTGAAAAAGAATTAAAACAAAAAGTCTTTGCTGTTGAAATTTCAGAATAATGCGGAATAAAGTGAAATACTCAATTATTTCATTGATATAAACGAGGGTATAAATAACCCTTACAAGAACTCTATAATAGGAAAAATAATAAAAAGGAAATTATATGAAAGGAAAGATATATCATATAATATCTCCAATAATTAATTCATATTAATTATTAGGAGATATATAAAATAACATAAAATAGGAAACCAAATAATTTTTAATATAAGGAAATAAATATAAAATAGGAAAAGAAATATCTCCTTATATTATGATTTTAATTTATTCCTCATAACTTCTTATAGGAATAAATTATTTTCTATTATAATTCTTAACACTCCCCCTCAAGTTTGGAATGTATGTTAATAATTCCAAACTTGCTAAGTAGTGAAGAAAAATTGGTCGTTTAGATTGTCTAATTTTGCTAGATTCAGGCTTGACTAAATTTTGAGTTTGTTTGTCATATGCTTCGGTGCAGAAGAGAGATTCAGACTTGGCTAAAATTTGTTAGATTCAGGCTTGGCTGAATTTTGAGTTTTGACTGCCATATGTTTAGGCGTAGAAAAGATATTCAGACTTGGCTGAATTTGTTAGATTCAGGCTTAGCTGAATTTTGAGTTTTGCAGGGAAATAGACAACTTACAGGAAAACTGACTTTTAGTTGACCGCGATTGTCTCGTTGGTCCCTCTAACGCTTGGGCCAGGGAAGAAAAAATACTGCAGGAGAAATGGTCGGCTGGAAACACAGCTCCCCCTGACGCTTTGGTAGGGAAGAATAAAATACTGCATGAGAAATAGCCAGTTGGAAATGCAGCTCCCCTTAACGCTTTGGGAGAGAATAAAAAAAACTGCATGAGAAATGGTCGGCTGGAAACGCAGCTCCCCCTCACGCTTTGGTAAGGAAGAAAAAAATACTGTAGGAGAAATGGACGGCTTGTCCGATTCATGGCAGCGATATCTCCGGGTGGCGGCATCGCTAATGCCGCCCTCGCGAGTTTACTGAATTTGCTTGAAATGATCTTGATGATGACCTTTGTGGGGATACAAATGATCGAAGCTGAGATTGGGGTCCGAGCGGATCTCCCCCGTGGAGTCGTCGAGTTGACGTCGAATTGGAAAATGGAGTATGTGTCGCCGAAATCTCGCTTTCCTCCACAATCACCTCTCTCGATCGAGAAAAATTATAAAAAATTTTTATTCCCCTCCCTTCCTGCATAGAGGATGGCAGGAAGGGAGTCCGACAATTCTCACAGGAGGGTCAACAATTGCATAGAGGATGGCAGGAAGGGAGTCCGACAATTCACACAGGAGGGTCAACAACTAGAATACGAAACTAGGCTCTGATACCATGTTGAAATTTCAGAATAATGCGGAATAAAGTGAAATACTCAATTATTTCATTGATATAAACGAGGGTATAAATAACCCTTACAAGAACTCTATAATAGGAAAAATAATAAAAATGAAATTATATGAAAGGAAAGATATATCATATAATATCTCCAATAATTAATTCATATTAATTATTAGGAGATATATAAAATAACATAAAATAGGAAACCAAATAATTTTTAATATAAGGAAATAAATATAAAATAGGAAAGGAAATATCTCCTTATATTATGGAAATAATTTATTCATCATAACTTCTTATAGGAATAAATTATTTTCTATTATAATTCTTAACATTTGCAATTTCAACATCATTTCAAGTTATATATGATCTATAGATCTATATGGCTCAATCTATAATAAGTTAGTCTATCCAAAACATTTTTTAAGTGGTGTTTGACTGCAAGTAGGACTCATGTTAAATAGGATTTACTAAATATGGTAAATAAGGATTTATTAAATCTAAATATTATTAAATTTGAAATGATAAATCCAGTTAAATCTATTTGATGTGTTTGACAATTTAGAATAAATTTTTCTTATTAAATTTAAAATGATAAATCCAGTTAAATCTATTTGATGTGTTTGACATAAATATATTTAGAATAAATTTTTCTTATGCTAAATCCATTAAATCCAACTTATAATTGGATTTAGTACATCTGAATTTAATAAACGGAAGAAGCGAAAATTGGATTTAACTTAACGATAGATATATCAAACCTATTTATTGTGTTTGGATGTTTCTAGCTTAAATCTAACTTAAATGCACTTAAAAGTTTCCTAACAAACCCTAACTAACAAACACCCTCTTAATAATTAATTTAGTCCTAATTCATTACAAATCATTTCTTGCTCATCATAAAATAGTTAATCAGTTTGAGATTACATTCATAAAATAGTTAATCAGTTTGAGATGGAAGGCCCATTAGTGCAAGTAAAAGTCTATCTATACAACTATTACTAATAAATTAGTTGTAATGGAAAATGCTCATTGTTACTTTTTAATGTATGATATCAAAATAAATATTACAATTGATTATATCTTTTCTTTAAAACTTAATTAATGAGTTTTTCTTAGAAATAAAAATATTTTTTTATCTAACCAGTGAAAAAGTTTCTATGGAGTATTGCGGAACACAACCTCATTGGCCTTCGATTAATTATATTTTATGAGTTTTATCTATTGATTTATTTATTTATTTATTTTGCGTTTCATTTTGGTTGCACGCTTATAAAAGCATAAATAATTTTTGGTTTTTATCATATGATCGTGCATGATCCGAGTATTTCTATGTGATAGGCTCTTAATAGTATATTTTTACACCAATTTAATAATAATAATAAAATAAAATATTTAAATAAAATAAAATCAGCCAAAAACTCTAGAAATAAATCATCACATGAATTATATTATCTTATATTTCAAGCTTTTATACACATTGTTCACATGTGCTAGCCTCTTGGCCTATGTGCGAGTGTCACTTCTTGGAGATTATTTTACCATAACACTTTATTTGTATACTAATATTCTTTAGCATATCCATTGCATGTTTATATAAATCTTATAAAAAAAGAATTTGTAAGACTTATATTAAGTAAAAGGATTGCTCATTTTTTATATTCAAGCAACTTGATTCTAGTGATCAATTTATAAGTCCTATTTTTCTCCTGTAAATCATAACCTTACCAATCTTTCATTTCATATGAATACAATTTATTATTTTGAGACAAATATGTGCATCGGATTAGCGTGTAGTCATTTCAAGTTATGATTGTAAGCTTAGTAGGGCCGGCTTTATTTCAATCCCAAGTAGGATTGAGCATTAGAAGTCCATTCGATCTTTCTTAGGTTAGGTTCATGGATCTAAAGTGAAAGTAGTTATCATCATAGTTCATGTTATGAGGTTTCGTTTAATTACATCATAATTCCTTACTTTCTATGTTTTTCCATGATCTTATGGCGTTAGATTAGAAGTCTTTGTATTGTTCTACATTGAACAACTCGAAGAAAATAAAATCTTCAATTCAAAAATATAAGTCAAGCCACAATATTTGATAACTCCGTACATTTTTTTTTATTTGAATTTCGAAAATAATTATTTTAATTTAATCCTTTCCTATCAAAATTATAAGAAAAAATATTGAAATTAAAATTTTAAATTCATTAATATGAGCCCCTATTTTAATTGATGAGTTTCCTAAGAGACACCCCCTTTTAAAATATAATTTACTATAGAGGCTTACCCCTAGAGACAACATAAACCCCAAATTAAAATAAATCATATGTCATCCAAATCAGGTATGGAAAAATTCTCTGATGCATGAAGATTTATAAATTTTAACATTTTTAATTCGGTGATTGATCTATTAAGGAATAATATTTCTCTATTTTAGATACTATAGTTTCAAATTTAATAATTATGTATCTAAAGCAACTCGTCAAAATTTATGCGGCATTTTTTTTAACCCACGCATTCAAAAAGATAATTGATAGTTTACTCTTTTTTCCTCTTCTTCTTGAATTCCTCTTCAAGTAAAACTTCTCCAAACTTAAACTCAGGGATCAGGGAAGATTCAACACTGCCCAATTTGTATTCTTAACTCAATTACTAACTACAATATATTTTCTCTTTTTCTGACCATCATTCATTATCTTTAGTAATAGTTAATGAGTTAGTATCATTGAGAACATTAATTCATTGGATTTAATAAATTGACTAATTGAGGATTTTATTAGCATTGTCAATGAGATTATTAGCCTCAAATTTTAAATGCTTTTCACATTAAGCCACCAACTCTAAGTAACTTATGCAAAGAGAAACATCTCTATCGCTATGATTAAAGTAAACACTTACAAGTTTAACAATATATATTACAATCCATCATTTATTGAGTAAGACTAAATAAAATTATGTTAAAATAATGTTTGAATTCTATTTAAACCTTCTTCGTATATTACTAAATATTGCTCAAATTTTGATCACATTTATTCTAATCATGTACAAAATATATTCAAAATACAATCAAATTCTATTATACATTTTTCCAAGGTAACACGAACATTAATTGAATTGTTGCCTGAACATTGCTAACATTGGTAGAATATGCTTGAGATTCAAGTAAGCTTAAAGATGATTCGAATAATTTTTGAAGATGATTCAAAGATATTTCAAACATTAATAAACTTCAAATTTTGAAGATAAATTTAATAATTTCTTAGTATGTGATGTGATGTCTAGTGTTAATGCAAAGGGTCTAGAGTGTTAACAAAATAATAAAGATAAAATAATCAAACACTTAAGATTACTAATTTTGAGTAGATAATGGTTAAAAAGTAGACAATATCAGTGCAAAATTTTATCATAAATTGATCGCACACGCTCTATGATCATCAAAGATAAAGGTGTCGAGAAAAGAAATGATTGTGAACGTTCTATTTTAAAAGTTCATGCAATTGTTAAGCGGGAGATTTTAATCCTTGTTTGTATAAATTTTGGGCTTTTTAATCCAAAATTGAATTTTTTTATCATACAAGTTCATCCAATTTCGTACGAGACATGTGAAGTCAAAATTTTCAAATTTTAACTAGCCACTCATCTAATGATATTTTATATGCCATTTCTTTGAGTTGAAGAATTGTAGAATTTGTCTCTAACTATTCACTAACGCGGATATAACTCCCTAATACCCTCTGAATAACCTCCATGACGTATGTAGCACTGCGTACGTTTTACGTAGGCAAAGTTTTCTCCTGAGAACATGAGCCCATAGGAGTAAGACTGATTTTAGTACAATAAATGATTTCAAAAAATTTT
Organism: Phalaenopsis equestris; assembly: GCF_001263595.1. Taxonomy (NCBI): domain Eukaryota; kingdom Viridiplantae; phylum Streptophyta; class Magnoliopsida; order Asparagales; family Orchidaceae; genus Phalaenopsis; species Phalaenopsis equestris. The sequence goes on from NW_018165342.1 coordinate 43,083, forward strand.
CTCTCCTTTACATATGAATTCTAATTTCAAACAATTAAACAAATTGCGAGAAAATTTTTGTGCAAATTTTACAAAAAATGTCACTTTAAAAATAAGTTTAAGCGTAGATCAAATCACTTTTTAAGTGAGAAAACTGTCCATTAGCGTAAAGGCCAGCATTTAGGGATTTGACGTCGTCTGCCAGTGACATGTTGAAGAGGTTATTTTTTTGGGAGTTTCGAATCTATGGGTTTTTTTTATCTTTAAATATTATATAATTTATATCTAAATTTATTTAAAATGATTAATTTTGAATATAATCTTAGGAACAGTTTGAGATCACTTTTTGTTTTTATCTTTTATTTTATTTATACTTTTATTTCGAATAAAATATGTTTGATATGTTATAATATTTTAATTATTTTAAAAAAAATATTCAACATAATTTTAAATATTTATAGCTTTTTAAAAATAGATTATTCTATTTTAAAACTAAAAAATAAAAATATGAAAAGAATACACTATACAAATATATTTTTAAAATAAAAGTACAATTAAAAAACTAAAACTAAATTTGATCCTAAAAAAGCCCTTAATTTATAAATGTATAAAGATTGAGAAGTTTTCCTATAAATTAATTTTAAAATTATCTAATTTTCATTTTAAAAAATTATTTTATTTCAAAATATTGTATTAAGTAATGGATAAATAAAATTCAAAATGATTTATTCTTATAGATATAAAATAAATTTTTAAGAAATTCATTAGCTTAAGAAAATTGTACACATTAGTTATATTCTAATGAAAAATAAAATAGTAGACAAATTTTAAAATTAAAGAATTCATATATTTGACCTTTGAAACAATAATAATCTCTTCAACCTTAGTTTAAAAAATAAAGGGGCCTGTCACATAATTCTTATAAAATTATATATTTAACAACTATATTTAGAAAAATATATATATATATATATATATATATCCC
>NW_018165342.1:44137-50821 GCF_001263595.1 Phalaenopsis equestris
TATATATATATATAAATGAAAATCTTTCAAAATTAAATTTAAAAACAAATATGTCACCCATTTTGGCCAGATTTGCAGACCACAGCACCCATGGCGATCTATTTTTTAAAATCTATAAAGTAATTTCTTTATTAAAAAGGCTATTTGCTATGACTGTTTTGAAATTTTCACGTAAAATTTTAATTTTTAATTTATGAAAATTATAGAATGAAATCACACTTAGAAAAAAGAATTCTCATATTTGTGCAAGAGAAAAAATTAACATATGAAACAGTAACTCAACCTAAAAGTTTTTGCCACACAAATTTATAGTGATTACAGTCACTCGTTGTAGTTAGGGGTGTTAATGATCTAATTTCAAGCCAAGATGGAATCGTATCAAGGTCGGCTCGAAAAATTTGAGTGCAACTTGAAATCAGCTTGTGGCTCATCTTATTTAATTTCGAGTCAGATTTGCCCAAAATTAAAATATCTAAACTAGTTGGCTCTAATTGAGCTATTGGGGTCTGATCCAGCTTCAATATCGAAATGAGCTCACTCGATATATTAAGCCTACTTAAAATTAATGAATATAAATAAATTACCTCTCTCATACTACGATTTGATCCAAAGTTCGAATCGATTTTGAAATAATTAATGATCTTCAAGCAAATTCTTAGCCAAAGTACTTTTTTTTTTTTCTAAGGAATATAGTTTCTATCAGGATGATTAGCTTTACAAATGGAAGCATTGTTAAATGTATAATTCGTATCTCTCCACACAATTTGTGATAACCAGGTTGCTATTATCTTAATGCTATTTTAAATATTGAAACAAAATAATAATTAAAATAAAAAAGGTTAGTTATAATTTGTTATTCATTGAGACCCCAATGCCAAGAAAGTTCTAAGATTCAGACAAAAGGAAGAGGTTGAATGTGCTTGTCATAAAAAATGAAATAGCATTCCACAAAGTCTTAGCGTTTGACTGCAATATTATATTATGTCGTCTTTTGTTATAGACACCATACAAGAACTTTGATCCTTCTGCCAGCCATCTTCTATATGTACGTATAAAAGATAAAGAGCCACCCGCCCTCGTGGACTCTGCACGTAACATCAAGAAGAGAAGATGTGATGGGGGATTTATATTTTATACCACTTTGGCTTTGGACTCATGCAATGGACTGTCGCATATTCTGTCTCTTATGTTTCATGAGACAATATCGAGCAAGACTAATTTAAGGATTTATAAAATCATTAAATACAACTTGCAATGATGATAGAGGGGTGATTTTTCTTTTTTGTTAAGGATTTATAAAATCATTAAATACAACTTGCAAGGGGTGATTTTTCTTTTTTGTTCTTTTTGTTTTTTTTTTTTAATCTGTCAAAATCATACTCCTCTTATAATTTTTCTGTGTAAGATGGTGGTCAGATGGAATTGTGAACTTTCTTGTTTCTTTATTGTAAGTCACAACAATGTTTGTGCCTACCCGCGGAACAAACTGAATGTAGTAGATTTAAGTAATACTAATTTTATAATTTTAATATAGAATTGATCATCCTATTTCGTTTATTAACATAAGCAATTTCAAAGTTGTCAACTTGAATTAAATGGTTTAGTTCAAATTATAGATTATTTAATGTGAGGCAACATATTTTAACATGTTGATCCAATGGGCATCGGCTAGCTCGTGAGGGCTCTAGATTCTTGGATACTTGGATTGGAGGTCTTAAGTGTGTGGAGGGAATAAATTAATAGTAGGTGGACCAATGCAGGTCATACTTCTTCAAAGGTAGTTAGAATGACAGGATGGTTTTTAATTTGTTTCTTGATCATTTTGGTGAGCAAAGATAATAAAATGAGCTATGGCTCGGCCCACTTCCCCTAGATAATACGTGGAGTTATTAGCGCTGGCTATCTTTTTTCTTCTCAAATTTTTTTTAAAATTTTAAGCAACATTGAAGTTTCTTACATATTAAATTTTGGGTAAATTTGAAATATTAAAAAAATATAAAGATTCTTATAAACTCAATTGGTAACAACTTTGTGAGATTAAATGCTTTTGAAATACTAAGAATTATAATGAGTTACTTTCTCCTAATTAAACTTCTAATTATGTTTATTCTCTAATAAAACCTCCCACGGCAATTCTTGTCGTGATTAGCAAAGGCTTGTCATCACTTTCATGACTACTTTCTCTAAAGAGATCTATTGTATGATAAAGAATGAATGATAGGATAAGACTCTAAATGTCCCTCTGCACAATTGCTTCTATCAATAATAATAGATATAAAATTAATCTCGCAAATTGATACTAGCAAAGCCTTTTTGGGAAGTAGTTGCTTAACTAAATTCATTCATACAATTATAAAGTAAGCAACTTGTTTGACCTTGCACATGTAGTCCCATTCTACAAAGATAACCTCAATGCCCATCTCATAGTAGCTTCCTTAATGCTAAGGCAATTTGTTCTCATTTGGTCCTTTATTCTAGGCATCAAGAATCCTTCATTAGCTTGAGATTGTTTCTCTTCATGGAAAAGTGACAATATCAGCTGATGTCGAGTTGCCATTTGTACATTTCTCAGCATTATTTCTTCTAACATTGGAGCAATTGTTATAAAAAGGCATTTGCTATTAAACTCCTTGCATGTGTGTCAGCACTCCTAATTGGAATTATTTGTAGTCGTCATACTATAAAAATTCATGTTGCATTTGTACATTTCTCAGCATTATTTCTTCTAACATCAGAGCAATTGTTATAAAAAGGCATTTGCTATTAAACACCTTGCATGTGTGTCAGCACTCCTAATTGGAATTACTTGTAATCGTCATACTATAAAAATTCATGTTGGCTCATGTATTTCAGTCAACAATGAGATTAATGCACGTTGAGTCGGCTCGTCAAGAAAATGTTTACTTCATATCAAGTCAACAAAATTTGTAAATTTAATCCATCATTATCTCTAACAATATTTCTGCATATTTTTAGGCAGTTTGAGCCCTTGAATATGTCCCCTTAGGACTCTTCATATTAATTCCAACGAATTTGCTATTATTAGCATATTTTATTTGATAATATACGCTCTCAAACTCAAACCCTCTATATTCTTCACGTTTTTATCCATATCCTCAACATAGAAAGGAACTAAAATGGATCCTTGAAACCTTAAAGGTCCTTTTCATAGTTAGGCTTTGTTGTTCAAGAAAGAATAAAAAGAAATTTAATTATTGGGGGATAATAAACTCCTTTTTTTTAATAAAAGTGCATTATTTGACTCCTCATTTTGCTCATAAAAACAAAGAAATACAAAATCAGGAAAGATGTCCCACTCACCCACCCTACAATCACACAAAAAAAGAAAAATTATCCACTTTTCAATGAAAATAAAAACCAACATACACAACACCAAAAGACACAAATAAAATATTATAAGACTAATAAAACCAAATGAATAAGATCAGTAGCTAACACCTTAGAAATAAAAGCAGCATTAAGAAAAGCACCCAAATGAGAAACCCAATTAGCGACATTATTTCCATTCCTTTTGGTATGAGATCAAATAACATTAATACCTTCAGAAAGACTTTTAACTTCCTTACATGTAAATGAATACTCCAATGATAATCAATATTAGACCTACAAATCTGCCAAAGATTAAGAGAGTCTACTTCAATAATAGTATGCTTCCAACCCATCTTCTTGGCAATTAACAGAATAAAAAGAATAGCATCAACTTCAGCCACAAGTAGAGAAACCAAAATTGTAAGAGCAACAAACCAGTAAAGGACCACACCCTGCCAATCTCTGCAAACTCCTTCAATACCAGCACAATTTGGTTTCCAACTACCATGCACATTAAGTTTAAGAAAGGAACAATAGGCTTACTCCAAACACCTTATCACTATAATGCTGATTAAATAAAACAGAAATAGGAACATCAACCACTACAGCTTGCATATAACCATTCAGCTTATCCTTCAAATCATTAATAGATAAACTTTTGAAAAGATAACTATAGATCATAATAAAAGTTCTCCCAGCATTAGCTAACTCTCCATTACTCTTTATATTGTTCCTTGAGACCCAAATGAACCAAAGAACAAAAGAGGGAACATTGGATAAGAAAGCATGACCCATACACTTCCAATCATCAAAAATATCATCAATTATGTTGTAACCATTAAAAAACCTATTTCTGCAAAAAAAAAAAAAAATATTATAAACCTTCTTCCATATCTCAAAAGCAAAATTGCAAGAGGTAAAAATGTGGATATGAGAATCCTCATCATTATTACAAAGAAAACATTTAGAAGCTAACCATAACCCTTTAAATTTGAGAAGATTATCAGTAGGGATGATCTCCAAGAAAACCCTCCAAATGAAGAAAGAAATGGAAGCTTTCACCCATTTATTCCAATTCCAACTAAGATCAAAACCATGAAAAGATTGAAATAAGTTAGCAAAAGTTTTTGAAACAGAATTACCTTACTTGCCTTTAACCTTATGAATATCCTTCTTGTCCTTCATAATAATAAGAATTTGAGAGATAAAAGTAGCATCATTAAAGTGCACCATGTGAAGCAACTTAGGCAAATTCCAAGTGTTACCAATCCACTATTCCTTTATTTGGATATTAATATCCTAAGAGCCCCCATAGAAATCCCTAAGAGAACCATTACCAAGTCATAATACCAAAATGTCACTTCACCCTTGCCAATATCCCAACACAAATTATCGTCCACTTGTTGAGAGACCTTAAGCATCTCTCTCCAAATAAAAGAATCAAAATTAGAGTTAGAGATAGAAAGGAAATGAAAATTAGAGCAAAACTTGACATGTAACAGAGAAGCCCAAATAGAATTATCCATATGAAACCGTAGCTAAGGTTTCATATAGTTAATTTTAATAGAATCAGCAAGGCTACAAATACCCAAGCCACCCTTATTCATTAGCTTACAACGCTTATCTCAGCTCTTCCAATGAATGTTACTCTTGCCACAACCAACCTAAAGACATTTATTAAACAATTTCTCAAGTCTCTTAATGAAACCAAGAGGCATAAACATCACTTGCATAGCATAAAGAGGAAGAGAGATAAGAATACTCTTCAACAAAGTGATACTAATGCCAAAAGATTAGAATTTATTTTCCTAAGAGAGAATCCTCTTATTTATCTTATCAACTAAATTGGAGAAAATATAATTCTTTTTAACCTTCTTGTCAAGAGTAAAACCCAAATATCATAATGGCAAGTTACCTGATACACCTAAAATATATAGTGTTTTTAGACACCTATTTTTGAGATATTGCGTTTTAATGGAAGATATTTTTGTGTTTTTCTTGTAGATACAAATAAAAAGGTGAATAATGCTTAAAGGAATTTTTGTGTTTTTCTTGTAGATACAAATAAAAAGGTTAATAATGCTTAAAGGAATGCAAAAAGGTGAAAAATTTGCAAATGAGTTTTGGCGCCTAAACGCCAGATCCGCCACTTAAGCGCCCCGCGCCTAACCGCCAAGGGTCCCGCGCTTAAGCTCCAGTGGCAGTTACTAGACTAGTAAAGTTAGTTTGTACAAATTTTGAAGAGATTTTTTTAGGCACCCATTAGCTTAATAGGTGGTTATAACCACCATGGACAAAAATTATCATGAAAGGATGCATCTCTTGGGGAAATACTTCGAATCTAGACATATTTTGAAGAGTTTCTAAGGGACTTTTTGGAAAAGTATAAAAGAAAGAAGGGAGGACTTTGAAAGGAGTCCTGAAAGTATTGGAAAGTTTTGAATGTTCTCATTTGGGGAGTTAGTTTGGAGAGATTTTCAGGCACCACTTTTACTTTTATTTTACCCTTTTTGTTAGTTTATTGTGAGTGATTATAAAGAGAAGAGATTCAAAGGAACTTCAAAAGTTTGGTGAAGAACTTGAGATAAGTTTTTGTCTTTTTGCTTTGAGACTACTTTTGACTTTAATTGAGACTTGTTGTTAGTTTAACAATGATTTCTACTTTTAAACTAAAGTGTGATTTTATTTTCTCCATGGATTTTGAGTATTTTTCTTTATATTTCTTCTTAAAATGATAAGTAATTAATTTTTGGATGGAAATTGTGGAGGATATTGATCTTTAATGTTGGAAGAAGTTGTGATGATTTAAATCCATTCACTTCATTTACTTCTTGATTTGGCCAATCCATATGTTAAAATTTGTTGTGAGAAAATGTAAGAACCGGGCTGGTATTGTCTCAACCAAAAATTGGAAAGAATCACAATTCATATGATTTAGTGCAAATAAATAGGGAAATATTCCCTGAAGGGTGTAGAGTTAGAGGACTTTAAAATGACAGGTTAAATCCCCCAACTTGGTTTATTATTTTAGGTTCTGATACGAGATGTTTGTCCCCAAGTGGAGGGAATTGAGAGAACTTTAGAGTGAGAGCTAGATACTTCCCTGCCTAACCAGTCTTCAGAACTATTCAAAGTTTAAATTAGCCAATGTTATTTATAGAAATTCTAGTAAGGGTAAAGAATATTATTGCTCATATTTTAGCAAAGCACAATTTGCATACTTTCATAATAAAATTTCTATACTTATTGCTGATTCATGATAAGAAAAAAGATATTTTTCTTATTAAGTGCTTTTCATCCACAAAACTCTTATTATCTTTTAAGTTGTTACTGTTTTGTCAAACTATCAACAAG
>NW_018165342.1:56529-56860 GCF_001263595.1 Phalaenopsis equestris
TGTAACTGTAAATGAACATGATGAGTTAATACCTACTAGATAAGTTACAGGGAGGTGAATATGCATTGATTATAGAAAATTAAATTTGACCACTATGAAAGATCATTTTCCATTACCCCTAGATAGACTAGCTGGGCATAAATACTTTTGTTTTATGGATGGATATACTGGTTGTCACCAAATTCAAATATCTCCTAAGGATCAAGAGAAAACAACATTTACCAGTCCTTATGGTACTTTTGCTTTTAGAAGAATGCCCTTTGGTTTATGTAATGCCCCTGCTACATTTCAAAGATGTATGATGACAATTTTTTGTAATTTAATTGAAAAA
>NW_018165342.1:57187-61303 GCF_001263595.1 Phalaenopsis equestris
GCCATTTACTGGAGAAAGATGCAATTTTTAATTTTGATGAGGTTTTGATGAGGAATACCTAAAATCTTTTAAGTTATTAAAAGAAAAATTAGTCACTGCACCAATTATAGTTTCACCAAGCTGGGAAAACCTTTTGAATTGAAGTGTGATGCTAGTAATTATGCTATAGGAGCTGTTTTAGGACAAAGATATAATAAAATTTTCAAAGTTATTTACCATGCTAGTAAAACTCTTAATGAAACTCAAATTAACTATACAACAACTGAAAAAGAGTTATTAGCAATAGTATATGCTTTTAATAAATTTAAATCATATTTAATTGAAACTCATTGTATAGTGCATACAAATCATTCTGCTATTAAGTATTTAATGAAAAAGAAGGATGCTAAACCTAGACTTATAAGATGGATTCTTCTTTTACAAGAATCTGATTTTACAATAGTAGATCGGAAGTTGAAAATCAAATTGCTGATCATTTGTCCATGCTTGAATTAGAAAAACCACTCTGTTTTGAAAATGAAATTAATGAAAATTTTCTAGATGAAAAAATTTTCACTATTAATGAGTGGCGTCTTCTGTGGTATGCCGACATTGTGAACTTTTTTTTAGTGATATTATACCCTATGGAATGACATACCAACAAAAGAGAAAATTTTTTTCTGAAGCTAAGACTTATTTTTGGGATTAACCATTTTTATATAAACAAGGAAAGGATCTGATAATTCGAAGTTGTGTACGATTAGAAGAAAATTATGTGATTATCCAAAAATATAATAATTCTGATTTTAGGGGACATTTAGGTGTTGATAAAACAACATACAAAATTTTTAATCTGGATTTTATTGGCGTACAATTTTTAGAGATGTTAATGCCTATATCAAAACTTGTGATAGATGACAAAGAGTAGAAAATATTTCTAGAAGAAAAGAGATGCCCCTCAATTGTATGCTAGAAGTTGAAATATTTGATGTTTGAGAATTAGATTTCATGGGACCATTTATACCATCGTTCGGAAATTTATATATTTTTTTAGCAGTGGACTATGTATCCAAATTGATAGAAGCTGTTGCTTTACCTCGATGTGAAGCTCAAAGTGTTGAAAAATTTTTATTTCTAGATGAAAAAATTTTCACTATTAATGAGTGGCGTCTTCTGTGGTATGCCGACATTGTGAACTTTTTTTTAGTGATATTATACCCTATGGAATGACATACCAACAAAAGAGAAAATTTATTTCTGAAGCTAAGACTTATTTTTGGGATTAACCATTTTTATATAAACAAGGAAAGGATCTGATAATTCGAAGTTGTGTACGATTAGAAGAAACTTATGTGATTATCCAAAAATATAATAATTCTGATTTTAGGGGACATTTAGGTGTTGATAAAACAACATACAAAATTTTCAATCTGGATTTTATTGGCGTACAATTTTTAGAGATGTTAATGCTTATATCAAAACTTGTGATAGATGACAAAGAGTAGAAAATATTTCTAGAAGAAAAGAGATGCCCCTCAATTGTATGCTAGAAGTTGAAATATCTGATGTTTGAGAATTAGATTTCATGGGACCATTTATACCATCGTTCGGAAATTTATATATTTTTTTAGCAGTGGACTATGTATCAAAATTGATAGAAGCTGTTGCTTTACCTCGATGTGAAGCTCAAAGTGTTGAAAAATTTTTATAAACAAATATATTTTGTAGATTTGGGATGCTAAGAGTTATCATTACTGACGGGGGAAGTCATTTCAAAAATGTCATAATGGAGAAGTTATTAAAGAAATATCATATAAATTATAGTGCTTATCATACTCTGACAAGTGGTTTGGCTAAATTATCCAATCGGGAAATTAAAATAATTATGAAAAAATATGAAAAAATCTAAAAAATGGATTAGTCAGTCAAACTTGACTATGCTTTGTGGGCTTATAGGACTGCATATAGAACTCCTATAGGAATGTCCCCATATAGGCTAATATTTGTGAAAGCTTGTTGCTTACTAGTTGAACTTGAGCATAAAGCATATTGGGCAATTAAAGAGTTCAATTATAATTTGAAAGATGCTGGTGAAAAAAGATTATTACATTTAAATGAGCTTGAAGAGATAAGGAATGAATCTTATGAAAGGAAAGTGCCAAATAAAGAAAAGATGAAAATATGGCATGATCAAAAGATTCTTACTAAAAATTTTAAAACAGGGCAACAAGTTTTACTATATAATTCAAGGTTATGATTATTTCCAGGCAAACTTATGTCAAGGTGGATGGGCCCATTTATTTTAATGAAAGTTTTTTCTTATTGATCTGTGGATATTAAAGATCCTAAATCTGAGAAAATCTTTAAAGTGAATGGACATAGACTGAAACCTTATTATATATGGGATCAGCAGAAGTTTAATGATGGAATGATGCTGGGTCAACCATAGTAAGAACTAGTTTTGTCGGGCTGACTTCGACGTAAAACCAAGCGCTTTGTGGGGGGCAACCCATAAGTATCAATGTGTTTTTTTTTAATTGGTGTTTTATGTGTGATTAAGAAAATTGGGGTAGTATTTTTGAGACTATTATGTGTTAGTATTGATTTTAAGACTTAAATTAGTTATTTGGACATGTTAAAATAAGAATTTGGATGTTAAGTTGGTTTGTACAAAAATGTGCACTGGCGCTTATGCGCCAAATCTGGCGCTTAAGCACGATAGTTTAAAAACATGTTCAAAATTAATATTCTAGAAGGAAAAACTGCCTAGAAGTTTGCAAAAAAAATGTCTTGGCAGTTTCTAAATATGTCTAGGAGTTATTGGAAGAATTTAGTCCTATAAATAGAAGGGTTTAGTGAAGAAATTTCACCCCAGATCATGCTAGCCCTAAAGCCTAAAAGAGAGAGATTTTAAGATGATGTCTTCATAGGAGATGGATTTGAAGAAGAAGGAAGAGACCATGAGGAAGAAATTCATAAGTGCACAAGAGATTTATAACGGTTTCTTAGCCGTTACTATTGAAGGGATATCAGAGAAAATCAACAAAATTGAAAATACCATGTCTGTACTAGAAACTAAATTATTGGAAATTCATGCACATCTGGAGCATATTGGATGGAAATTGAAAATGTAATGTAGTCACACTAGTTATATAGAGGAAGCAGATAAGGGGATGTTTCTTAAGTAAAAGTGGTTTGAAGAAGATTGCATCAGAGCACGTCACCGCCATCCGTTTTATCAAGTTAATATTCCAGTTGCCCCAGGAGAGACTAATGAAAGAACTGAATTTGTTCCTTCTAATGAAGAATGGAATTAAGTTCTATGTTTGTTTTTGTGTGATTAAAGATGTTGTCTTTAAGTGTTTTTAGTGATTAAGACAAGTGTTAGTGTTTATGTTACTTATATTTTTAATTGTGAATGTGTGTTAAGTGTTTTGTACTTAGGAAAATTTTCTCATCTGAGACTATTTGGAGTGATAATTAAGTATTATATGTATTTGTGCTATTGTATGAATAAATGTTTATGTGAATTAATATAAGTTTATTATTTTGTGAAAATTTTGTGTTGTTTTAGCCTCGAATTGAAATAGTTATTAAGGAGAATTTTGAGAGAGAGGGGAGTTATAAGAAGTTGAAAATTGTCAATTTAAGTGCTATGAGACCATTTAGGGGTAGTTTACTTAAGCATAAAGTTGAAGATTGCAAAAATAATGCATTGGCGCCTCAGCACCACATATTGCGCTTAAGCGCGAGCTAACCCGAGAGGCAGGCGCCTAAGCGCCACTTACCCGTGCTTAAGCGTTGGTTCATGAAAACTGGTTCGTGAACGATTAAAAGTGAAATTTTGGTCTAAAAACACCATTTTTAACGCCTCCCGTCATCTTCTACCTCTCATAATCATGATTTTTAAGGGCTAGGACACATTTAAAGTGAAGATTTTTTGGTGGAATCAAGTGAAATTTGCTAGATCCGAGTTCCTTGAGGTAAGAGCTTTACTTCTATGCAAAAATTTTGGATTTTCAACATGTATTTTGAGCACATTTGGAGAAATTTGAAAATTCACTATTCATGGTGAAAAATGAGGACAAATCTATGGAAATTGCTTGTCAGTTTTGTTTGTGCTTTTGGACGTTTAGT
>NW_018165342.1:61460-72860 GCF_001263595.1 Phalaenopsis equestris
CGCTCTATAGTCACAAAAATTGATTCATGAGTGATGTTTTAGAAATCCGGGTGGAGACGTGGAAGATTTAATTATTTGTCGATAGTGGGAACCGTTCTGTTGTTTCTCTACTGTCGCAGTAATTTTTGTTGTGAGGGAGTTCTATGCAAATCTCCTTTAAGCTGAAGACAATCAAGTTATGGTTTGAGGAAAGTTGGTACCTTTTTTTCTAGAGGTAATCAACTTGTTTTACCATTTAACACCCGATAGTGTATGTTTTTGTGCAAATTATAGTCCCATTAAAGCGGAGTTAGATGAGATTATTTCATACTTGAATATTGGGAGAGGACTTTGGAAGATTACCAATGAGAGGAGAGTAAATTTCCCAACTTCAAAGTTATGCGCACCTTTAAAGGACTGACACTATTTTATTTTTGCTCGTCTGCTTCCGACCAATCATCTCAGTGAAGTGACCAAAGAAAGAGCGACATTGAACTATTGTATTCAAGAGGGAAAGCTCATCAACATTGGAGCTTTGTCTGAACTATTGGAGAAAGAACTGTCAGACTATCATTAGTTCTGCTATAGTTGTTACAACTGTATGTCTGGGATTTGTTTTCTTGATCTTTTCTTTGTGCAAGCAGGCTGGGGTTAAATATGATAGTTGGGAGGAAGTTCTGTTACCTTTAAAGCCCATCACAAAGGTGAATGTGAAGACTTATTATGAGCATTCAATGTTTGGCTGGAGAGGAGGATTTTCTAAGAGCTATGGAATGGAAACGTCTGGTGCATCTACCTCTACTACTTCTTCATCTAGACCATCTAATTCATGTGCTTCTACATCTAGAGATGAGTCTGATCCCAAAGACTCAAGAGGGGTTATTGAAAACCATGGTGAACAATTACATTTTTCCCGCTGATAAGGTACAAAATTTAGAGAATTTTGCATATCATATTAATATTTATAATAGAAGGAAGAGTGATTATGAAGAGAAATTCCACTCATCTTTGGAGAGCCTGATTAGAGGTGACCTAGAAGTGCAATTTCCTCCATGTCCTCAATATCCTGATTATGAGCTTGAAAAAAAGTGGTATAGCGGTGATTTTGAGGATGAAGAGTAGAGCTAAGAGATTTATTTTATGATTGTAATATGATATGAACTATGTCTGGGCTTGCTACATTTGCATCTGTGTGTTGTTTTGGACTATGTTGTGTTTTGGACTTTTATGTTTTTTTGTTATTATGACATTTGTGGAAGTTAGTATTTTATTTTTAAATTTTAGGGTAGTAAATGCTGTTTCGTGTTTAGTACTGTGAGTTAGTGAGTTTATAACTTAACTATATTCATATCTGTTATAAAGTAAAAAATCTTGCTAGCTTAGATCTTAAACTTGAAATTCAGAAACTGCTACCCTTTATTTTTCTTTTATCATGTTTGCAAGTTTGTCTTTATGTTAATATTATGATGTCAGTAGTGTGTATGTTCGCTTTTATGTTTATACCCACTGTTTAGAAGTCTATTGAATCTCTACATGTTAAAGTAAAATGAAAATATAGAAAATTTGATAAAAAAATTAATTTTACTCCAGTTTTTACTTTTATTCTTATTTTGCTAGGGTTTAAAATTTCTGTTAGCATGTTATTTTTAAATTTTCATTTCTGCTTATATATATCTGATGCTAAACTATTTAATCTATTAAAAATTTAAATTTGGGGGGATGAAAAATATTTTAAAAACTAGAATTTTATTTTTCCTCAAATGTGCTACAAGTGAATTTGATTTAAAAAAAAAATTTGATTATGTATATGAAGTTACATTAGGGAAGTAAAATTTGATTTTAGAAATGAGTAAGAAAATTTAGTTTAAATTTTTTGTAATGAAGAAAAACTTTAAATTAAAAAGTTTTTAGATGAGAGAATGATTAATATAAGTAACTATATTTAGTAAAAAAAATTGTATTTTTGAAAACTTTAGATAATTTAAGCTTTTATTTTAAATACTTAAATTTTTTTTATCAAAATAAATTTCAAAACTATTATTATATTTATAAGTAAAAGACTTATATCAAGACTTTGCTTTAGAAAAGGAGAGTGGAATTCAAAATCATTAAAAGTCTATCTAGATATAGTAATCATTGCCTGAAAAGAAAAGAAAAAAAAAGAAAAGAAAAAAGAAAAGAAAAAGAAAAACAAAAAGAAAAGAAAAGAAAATTATGTGAGGAGAAGCTCGAAGAAATGCCTAATTAAAAATTGGCTTTACTTGAATCAACTTGAGGAAGAAGGCTTTATTACATTTTCTAAACTTGTTAAAATTATTCTTAATAAAATTTTTTAAGTGGAGATAATAAAAGGGCTAAATTCTAAACTTGGAGAATCTACAATATTTCTGAATTACATAAAAACTCATATTTTCATCTTTCATAACTTTAAGAATTTCTAAACTTTAAGTTGGTCTCATTTACTGAATATTTTTCTAAATTAGACTATTATATTTCTAAATCAAAATTTTAGTAATTCCTAAAGAAACTCATATACATATCATACATATATTGTTTTTAAAGATTGAAGTGTCACTTGAGAACAAGTAACATTTTAAGTTTGGGAGATTTTGATACACAAAAATATAGATTATTTTAGACACATTTTTGTACCTATTTTTGAGATATTGCGCTTTAATGGAATGTATTTTTGTGTTTTTCTTGCAGATATAAATAAAAAGGTGAAAAATGCTTAAAGGAGTGAAAATGGATCAAATTTGGAGCAAAAAGGTGAAAAATGTGCAAATGAGTTTTGGCACCTAAGCGCTAGATCCGACGTTTAAGCACCGGTTAAACAGAGAAGGCTAAGCCTAAGTGCCAGAGGTCTCGCGCTTAAGCGCTATTGGCCATTACTAGACGAGTAAAGTCAGTTTTTGTGAATTTTGAAGAGGTTTTTGAGGCACCCATTGGCTTAATAGGTGGTTATAACCACCATGGACGAAAATTATCACGAAAGGATGCATCTCTTTGGGAAATACATCAAATTGGGACACATTTTGAAGAGTTTCCAAGACACCTCTTAGAAAACTATAAAAGAAAGAAGAGAGGACTTTGAAAAGAGTCTTGAAAATACTTCAAAAGTTTTGAACGTTCATCAAATTGGGGAGTTAGTTGGAGAGATTTTCAGGCACCACTTTTACTTTTACTTTATCCTTTTGTTAGTTTATTTTAAGTGATTATAAAAAGAAGAGATTCAAAGGAAGTTCAAGAGTTTTGTGGAGAACTTGAGATAAGATTTTATCTTTTTTTCCTTGAGACTACTTTTGGTTTTAATTGACGTTTGTTGTTGGTTTGACAATGATTTCTACTTTTAAACTAAAGTATGGTTTTATTTTCTCCACGGATTCTGAGTAGTTTTCTTTATCTTTCTTCTTAAAATGATAACTAATTAAGTTTTGGATGGAAATTGTGGAGAGTATTGATCTTTAATATTGGAAAAAGTTGTGATGATTTAAATCCATGCACTTCATTTACTTCTTGATTTGGCCAATCAAGATGTTAACATTTGTTGTGCGAACATGTAAGAACCGGGCTAGTATTGTCTTAGTCAACAATTGGAAAGAATCACATGAGATTGTATGAATGAGAATGTAGTTCATATGATTGAGTGCAAATAAATAGGGAAATATTCACTGAAGGGTGTAGAGTTAGAGGAGTTTAAAGTGACAGGTTAAAGCCCCCAACTTAGTTTATTGTTTTAAGTTTTGATACGAGATGTTAGCCCCCAAGTGGAGGGAATCGAAGGAACTCTAGAGTGAGAGCTAGTATCTTTCCTACCTAGCCGGTCTTCAGAGCTATTCAAACTTTAAATTAGCCAATGTTCTTTATAGCAACTCTAGTAAGGATAAAGAATATTATTGCTCCTATTTGACACAACACAATTTGTAGACTTCCACAACATAATTCATATACTTATTACTGATTCATGATAAGAAGAAGGATATTTTTCTTATTAAGTGATTTTCATTTACAAAACACTAATTATCTTTTTAATTTGTTTCTGTTTTGTCAAAATATCAAAAATTCTAACAATATTTGAATTTTTATTACTGCAAAATATATTCAGTTTAAGTAATTGTCTTTTTAAAAATAAAAAGTTTTCTAAAAGTGCATATTGTATAAATTCCCTTCGATATTCAGGTCTTAATCAAAAAGTCCTATATTACTTGATAACGATACATATACTTGCGTAGTATCTCAATATATATAAATTAAAAGTTAAATTCTTATTTTTCTTCAGGATCAAGTTTTTGGCTTTGTTGCGAAGCAAGGAAATATAAGTGAAATATAATCTGAATTATTGTTGTACTTTGCATATTAGTAGTATCCAGGGATCATTAGCCTTAGTGCATTTAGTAAAATCAACAATCCAATTTTTCTTAGCAGCAAAAATATACTTGGAACAATAAAATTGGCATTTAGAAGTATTAAATTGTAAACCAGAGGCTTCTTGCATATGATCGAGCACCTACCAAATCTTCTTAATAAATTTTTTATTAGCATTTTTAAAGATAATAAGATCATCCAAAAAACATAAATGGGAAAAGCTAATCCCTCCTTTATGAACATAGTTTAAACTAGGATAATTCTAAAAAAAAATGTTTAGGAATTTATATAAATAATCAAAAGTAATGATGAAAGATAAGGAGGAAGGGGGTCTCTTTACTTAATACCTTTAGTAGCCATGAAGTAACCACTAGAATTACCATTAATACTAACAAAATAGTAATTATTATTAAGGATTCTATTAATAATATTACAAGAATCTTCATTAAAACCATTAGCCTTTAAAACACCAGCCAGAAATTCCCATATAATGGAATCAAAGGCTTTCTTGATATCCATCTTAAGAATAACATTACCACATCACTTACTCTTGTGAATATCTAAAAGTAGTTCTTTCATAGTAATAGAATTATCACCAATATGCCTTTCCTTAAGAAAATCATATTATTTAAAACAAATAATGTTATTCAAGAAAGGCTGAATTCTCTTAACAATAATTTAGAAATAATTTTAGAAATCACAGTGTTAATACTTATGGGTCTAAAAGCATCCTAAGAAGTATCACCATCCTCCTTAGGAATGAAAATGATATTATAAGATTTAAATTACCTAGGTAAATCTTTACACCGGAAGAAATCTTAAATGGCCTCAACAAGACCAGTCTGGATTATATCCCAACTATTCTTATAAAATTCCACAGTGAAGCCATCAAGATCAGTAGCTTTACCATCCTCTATATAATCAATAACTGTTTTGATTTCATCCTTAGAAGGCACATAGGCAAGATTTAAAATTTGAAAAATAGAAGACATATTATGAAGACCAACATTAATCTTAGAAAGAGAGCTACCATCATTATGAAATACAGTAGAGATATCATCATTAGAAATGAAATAATTAATCCCATTATTAACAATATAAATAGGATTATAATAAGAGATATCATCATTACACTTAATGTTCATATTAAACTTCTTTCTGCTTTTAATGCAAGCATGGTAATAGGTAGAGTTCCTATCACCATCCAAGAAATGAGATCGAGCAGCTATCTGAGCATAGAAAGAATCTTCTGCATTAAAAACATTATTAAGATCTTGTTGACCTTGAAGTGAATTATCAAGATAAATAGTATTATGACAGTACTCAAATTCTAAATTCTTTGCAATAATCTCAACACTAGCCACAACCTTACCAAGGTTTCAAAAAATTTCCCAATTCTAATTTTTGAAAAACTTGGCAAGATTCTTCGGAAGCCACCAAAGTCTAATACTAGCACTACCATGCCCCAGAGCATAATCATGAATCTTCTAATTATCATTAACACTCTTATTATGATTAGGGTGAAGAATCCACATACTACAGAAATGAAAATGATAAGTCTTCTTACCATAAATAGCCATAACCTTTAGTAAGACAACAGTATGGTCAAAAGCTGTTAAAATAAGATGGTGAACCTCATGAAGATATAAATTATTAATCCAAGCAGTATTAGAAACAAACTTGTCAAGTCTTTTAAATACATGGATACGGTCCAAGTGAAGGGATTACCATGGCACTCTAAATAAAAAAGGCCAGCATCCACAAGTACCTCATTAAACTCAGAGATAAGATTAAGATTAGGAGGCATACCACCATTCTTTTCCAAAGCAGAAGTAGTATATTTAGGTCCCCATCAACTAGCCAAAGTTCATTTGTGGGACTAATGTACTTAAAAAGATTCCATAATTCATTTATATCCTCCTTGTTGCAACTGGCATAAATAATGAATAAGAGAAAAAAATATCCTGAAAAAATAATTTTAACATGGAGCAACTGATTATGGTTGATAATAATATCAACCATTATAAAATCCTTCCAAAGAAACCATATTTTGTTGATAAGGTTAGCAAAGCACTTAAAATTGCCAATTCTTCTAACATAGTTATCATTGTTACATAAATTGACAAGAGGTTTGAGAATTCCAAAGAAATGCAAATGATATAGACGAATGAAATTCTTTAAGTCTATTAGAGGGATTATCCTTAGCAGTGCCTCTGTTATTCTAAAATAAAGTGCTAAACCTCATCATCTTGATCTTTCCTTCCTTTAGTCAACCTAGAGGAAGAATTCAATCCATTCAAGTCAGTAGTCTTACCCATAAGCTAATCATGAAGGACTTTATAATTCATAAAATTGAGCTCTTGACTTCCTTTAAAATTCCTTCTCCTTGAGGATTTTTGAACCATCCATTTTTCCTCAAGCTCATTGCTACTTAAAGTAGAAACCTCCTCAACTACATAATTAACAATTTAAGCAATATAATTATCCATAGTTAAATGGACATGAGAATGGTCTACTTTCTTAATCTCTTTGTGACTATCTAAACCTTGCTGTTCATCTTGATGATGAACATTAGAGCCATCATTTTCAGAAGAAAACCTATGAGGAATGACATCAACTACCTTACCCAAGCTAGGAACTTAAAGATTGATAATTCTTGAGGGATCCTCATAACAACTCTGTCTATTCAGATCTTCACCAAGAACCCTACCATGTTCATCAGAAACAATATTAATTGTAGAAATGTATTTTTCTGTTTAAAATTATGATGCATCACAAAAAAATATAAAAATACCATGAAAAAACATGTGGCATTTGTTCAATATGGAGGAATATACTCCATTTCAATGGATTGCCAATAACCAGACTTGGAATCCCCAATCCATACTGATTCACAAAAGAGAAGAGTAACATCCCTTTCAATCAGAATACGTGCCAAAGATGGTCGAGAGAAATTAAGAGTGGCCACATCAATTTTCATAGGTGATCCAAATATTGCTCCAAGAGAAAATAAAACTTCTTTATTAAAAAAATGAATTTTTAAACATGCATAGGTGAAACTTCTTTATTAAAAAAATGAATTTTTAAACATGGAAATCTGAACCATATAGGAACAATTGGTGGTTCTTCCTTGGGGTTGAAATCAACAGTCCATTTTAATATCTTCATATTAACTTTTGCAATCTATACACTTTCTTTAGAAACAAAAGAGTATAATCCTCTTCTTTCTCAAGCTTTATCATCAAATTTCTGCCATCTAATAACCCAACATTCCACTTCCCTATTAATCTCAGTTCAACAAAATACCTTCTAATAATCTCCAACTTCGGATGCACATAGGTAAATTTACCAACTAAGGTAAATTTCAAAGGTTCCGCAAGAAGAGAGATTTCTTCCTCACTACAGAACAATGCTAGTTCCCCATTCTTTTTTGTAGCCTTCTTTAAAAAACTGTAAGTTATTTTATCTCCCAATTGTTCTCTAAAAGCCACAGAAAACAAAAATCTAATTGAAGAATTGTTAGAGGAAACTAATTTACCAGTTACTGCCTCAAGGAAAGAGGGTTGATTAAGAAAATCTGCCATAGAAGAGAAAAAAAATGCAAGACAACTTCAGAAGATCATAGGAGAAGAATGCGCCACAATGCGTATATAGGGCTCCAAGAAGACATCTCTCTAGACCTCAACCAAAAGTGAGGTCAACAGGGCTCCAAGAAGACATCTTTTTGAACCACCAGATCATCAAGAGATCCAAATTTTTTATTAGGTTAAGTATAAATTTAGATTTTTTGTACTATTGCTTGGAATTTCTTTATAATTCAAAAGATAAATAATTATAGTTAATTTTTTTAGGTTCATATAAAACCTTATTTATAGTTATGTCTAGAACACAATTGTACCTTATACATGGAGATGTTTTTCAAACATTTATACTAAGCTAAAGTTGGACTTAATACAAAGTCTCATTCATCCTAATAAATTTTTTTTATTTATTTGTCCAAGGAGTTTTAAAATATTTAAAATTGGATAAATGATGCTATCCAAGTATGGAGAAAAGCATCAAGATTAATGTAAAATTAGGGGGAAAAGTTTTATGAGATATGTTACCTCAATTTTTGTGACGAAACCCAATTTGTTAAAATGAAACAAATATGGTGACTAAAGAACATGGAGTTATGTGAGTTTGAATTGACGTGCTATGAAAGTAATCAAATTCACTAATAGTTGCCTATATTTTGAAATTGATTGCATTGATCTTTATGGAGAATTAAGATTTCTTAAGGGAGACATTTTTCCATTGATTTAATCAAGCCAATGAATAAGATGAAAAATAGATTTAATGACACACACACATCTAACTAACATTGCTTTAATCATTGTTAATTTCCTGAAAAGATGTCCATTCATTAGATAGACTGCACAAGCATATTCAAAGAATCAAAATTATGTTGATCATCTATGATAAAAATAACAAAGAACATTAAAAATGAAAAATATTGGATGTCGCATGTGCAGTTAGGTCTGACTTACATTATTGGTTATCAAATGGTTTAATGACCTCTGTTCATGAATAAGAATGTGTCAGTTCATCAAAAACCTATGAAACTTTCATGTTAGACCTTATATACTCAGCATGGTAAATCATCGTGGAAATCATAAATCATGAACACTACACACACAAACTTGGCCTAAATTATATTTTGCATCAATTTTTTATGTAAAACATTTATGAAGCTTTTTTTGAATGTTATGGGAAAATAATCCACTCACAAATAGCTTCCCATAATCTAAGACATCAATAAAAATTATTTCATGTGCATTTTTGCTCAAAAAAGGCTTTGAAGTGGTGTAGTCATGCTACAATCTGCAGTAACCATGTGTTTACCTCACTTTTAGTTAAGGTCTAGTTTCCTCCTTAGTAGACTAGGGTCTAGCTATAGGACTTTCCTGTTGAATATTCCTAGAGGACTAGAAAAGGAACCCTCACCATTAGAAATTCTAAACTCTTCTTTACTTAACTTGAAGTTTCACATGTTGGTCTTAACCTCTAGCACTTAGAAGGTGGGGCCAATACGAGGGAGCTCAAGAGGAGTTTCACATACCTTAGGACTAACACTAGGTGATCTAGTCTTGGTTAGGCTAGCTTGCACACACTACACTTTCTCACACACCCCAAACCCTAGGCCCCCTTGATTTGGTCTCGTGACTCCTTTTGGAAGCAGCTTTCCCCCGGGGAGCTAAAGGTATGGGTGGACCCAAACCCACAGACCTTGGCTAAGAGGGTTCAAACCAGCATATTGAGCATAAAAAATGAGTCCTCATATGACTCCTATTGGTTTGACATGGTGTTGACCTCACTTTTGGATGAGGTTTAGTTTTTCCAATTTAGTAGCCTAAGGTCTATCCATAGGACTTTCCTATTGACTATTCTTAGAAAACTAGACAAGGAGCCCTCACCATTAGAAATTCTAAACTCTTCTCTACTCAACTTGAAGTTCCACATATTGGTCCTAACCTCTAGCACTTAGTAGGTGGGGTCATTATAGGGGAACTCCAGATGAGTCACCCCTTAGGACTGCTGGACCTTAGGGTTGACCCTGGGTGTTGGTCTAGGGCTAAGGCACTCACTTGCAATCACTTACACTCACAATCACTCACTACCCTAAACCCATAATTTCTTAACTTTGGTCCCTTAAGCCTTTGGGAAACTCATGCTGATGGTCCCCTAAACCTACTAGGGCTAAGACAACTACATAGAGGACCCAAAATGGGGTTTCCAGTGGTCCATGGCTTATTGATCGTGGTTGGTGACCAGAGGAGAATATGTTAAGATTTTCATACCTATTTTATACTGTTTTTGATGATATTGCACTTTAAAGAAAGGTATTTTTGAGGTTTTGTTGCAGGAATGATCAATTAAGATCATTGGAGCAAAAAGATGAAAAAAGGAGCGAATTTAGAGCAAAAAGGGCCAAAATGTGCATAATTGAACTAGGGCGCCGACGACAAGATTTTCAATTCATTAAGAAGGTCCGCCGACGACGCCCTCGAGGCCGCCGACGGCGAGCTCGGTAGTTATGCCTAATCAGACTTTGGATAAGGCCAAATTTTGAAGGGATGCTTAGGCAACTCTTGGGAAAGCTCATCCACAACTTTAAAAGAATGTTTTGGCTGAAAATTGAAGAGCCTAGAATCCAGGAGAGAGTTCCTGCGAGGTTAGAAAGGTTTGAATAATGTGTAAAAATTGTGAGGAATTCTTCGAGAGATTGTAAGAGTAGAGGGAAAGTGAGAGATTTCTTCCTCCTTGCTGCTTCGAAGAGGAATTCTGTGTGCTATAAAGTAAGGAAGAGATTCAGAGGAACTTCGAGGAGTGTTCTTGAAGAGAAATTAGAGATAAGTTATTTACTTGTTATAGTTTGTATGACATTGATTTTATATATGAATTTCGAGTTTTGTTGTGTTTTCCCCAAGAGATCTGAGTAGTTTTCTCTTTCTCCTTGTCTTGAAATTTGTGAAATGGTGATTTGAATTGGTGAACTTCGATCTTAATTTACTTTCAATCTGGCCAATTGATTTGTTAAAATATGTTGAGTTTAACAACTAAAGTGAGGATTACATCCAAGATTCAGGGAGGTCAAAGTCCTTGGAAGTTGGGTGCAAATAAATATAGAAATAATATTATCAGGTGTAGACTTGGAGATTTTAGAGTGACAGATCAAAATCCCCAATTCGGTTCTATCGTTTGGGTGCTGAAGTGTAGATGTTAGCCCTTAGGCGAGGGGAACGTGGGAGCTCCGAAGTGAGAGCCGGTATCCTGCTAGCCTAGCCGCAGATTTAGTAAACAAGCGTATGATTAGTCAATGTTCTTTATGCCTGGACCAAAGGGTAAAGAATAAGTATGCTCCCATTTGGCGCAATATAATTTGAACTAATTCACTTTATTCATTCACTATAATTTCAGTGCAAAGAGAAGGATGCTTTCTTATATTAAATATCACATTTGAACCTTCATTGGTATATTTAGTTATTTAATAGTTATAGTTATTAAAATTACATA
>NW_018165342.1:73029-79129 GCF_001263595.1 Phalaenopsis equestris
TGTGACTTTACAATTATTGAATATTTATTACATCCATATTTATCTTATATTTTTAAGCATATATAAAGTCGCGGGCAGTTGACACTCCAACTCTGCCAAGAAAACCAACCTAGCCTTTTGCCCACAAACTTCCTCAAATTACCTAGATACCTTTGGGACCCCAAATTTGGCCAAAATTCCCAAATCTACCCAAAATACCAAACTTGGTTCATTACCCAAACTGGATCAAAAATCATTTCAAACCCCTTGAAAACACCCAAAATGCCCAAAATCACCAAAATTGGCCAAATTACCAAAATACCCCTCCTCAGCCCAAATATCTAAAAAATCCAAAAAATCCCAAAAATTATCAAAAACCTCCCAAATATTCCCAATTTTATTTTTCTCAACTATTACATGACCCAATTTGGCCAATTTGACTATCTTTGATCAAAACCCCCAAATTGCCCTTTAAAGGCCCATATTTTCCCCAAATTACCCCAATTGTCTCTCCAATTGGTCTCAATTTACCCCAATTTTAATTATAAACTTAAATTCATCTTCAATATGACCAATATAGGCCAAATACAAGCTCAATTGACCCATTATTTGAGCCCAATTTTGATTTAGATCAAAACCCCAATTTTGGCCCCATAAATTGGTTCCACCAAATTGAACCAATAGCTCACTCAATTGGCCACAATTTGTGTTGAAAAACCTTCATAACATCCCCATACATAAAAATTGTCCTTCAATTGGCCTGGATTGAACCTCAATTTCATTTGATTTCAACCTAAGTCCAAAAAGCCCCAAATTTGCCCCAAATTGGCCATGTCTCAAAACCATGTCTCAAAATCTATGGCCATGTCTCAAAATCTAACCAAATTGAGGGCCTTAACCCCAAAATTTCCACTCCATCCCTTCATGAAAAATCTTCAAAACATCTCCCTTGATCATTTAGACCATTCAATTTGAACTTAATCTAAGGCTAGCCCAACCTAGACCCATGTCTAGCCCAACATGCCCAAATTGACCAAATTTCAAAAACCCCTCAAATTGCCCTACCAATTGAACCCAAAATCACTTCAACCCTTCACCAAAAATATTCATAACAATCATCTACACAAAAACCCAAACTTTGATCACTTGAACCCACATTGAACCTATGCATTAAAGATGGCTTAACTACCCCAAAGTCATCAAATTAACTCCACCTTAGCCATTGGTTAGATCCTAAGACTGAGTCAAAACCCATATAACCACCTAAGATAAGCCATGGAACAAAAGTCCCCCAAATTAAGGGATTTTATTTCAAAAAATGTGCATGCTTAAGATACCCTTACCAAAACTAAAACTCATTGCATTAAATTTCTTTGATAAATTCTCCTGGATGCCCTGAGCTCCTAGCCACCTCCCCCTACCATGACCGGCCAGCCTAGTCATCGGAGAAGCTCAAAACTAAGAGCTACCCCCATAGAACTTCACCCAAATCAAACCTAGAGGCCAGCTCAGCCAAATCAAATTGAGTAGCTCTTCTGCCCTCCACCTAAGCACCACAATGCACCCAAATATTTGCCCTGAGAGCCACCCCATGACCAGTTTTATAAAAACTCACCTCCCCGGCCATGGGAGGTGTGCTAAAAATTTCTTAGAGAGAGAGCCCCAAACTTCTCACATAGCTTCTCTGAGATCCCCTCAGTGCAATCCAACCTTCTTCCCCCATTGAGTTCCACTGTGGAAACTCAATTTTGAGATCAAACGTCTGCCAAAAACCACAACAGAGCTCATTACACTTCCACTGTTCACCAAACTTCAATTACTTGTGCCACCTTCACAATTGAGAAAGAAGCCAAAGCCCCATAAAATCCCCCTATGAAATAGCCTCTACAATAGCTCTAGACCAACACCTGAAATTGGTCTTGATCAAAATCACGTCTAGATGTTTCACCATATTAAGAGGCTTAACCCCTAGCTTCTTTAGACCCCAACGAATGTGTCGAGACTCTTTGATTGAAGCTTCCCTTCTCAGATCCAACGTATTGAACCTCTCCTCCTCCCGAGCCTATTTTGATTCTCCATTTAATTAGTCTTAATTTAATTGCATGATTATTGTACGGATATGTTTCTCTCACTTAGACGACTCCATAGGAGCATTTTAAAAAAAATTCACTTAATTTGGTTGAGAAATGAGAGAGATCTTAAGGCTAGAAGATGGACGGTTCTCATGCTAGGCTATCGGGGACGATGACAGAGCACCGTCCGATAGCGCGTGCATCAGATGAACAGTTGAGATGAAGCCAGACAACGCTTCCTAACACGAACCGCGGGCCAAGTCAGCTCCTACGTGGATGGCGGCATCCAACCCAAGCGCGCTGCGTAAAGTTCGGAGCTGCGTAGGATTTACATGGCGTCGCACTGTTTAAATAGATACATAGGGATTTTTCCTATTTTTTAAATACCCCTAATTTTAAAAATTCATATCTTGGTGTACAAAAATCATAAAAATAAAATAAAAATACCCTCTTGCTCAGTAAACGGAGAAAAATAATGTGAAAATAATTTGGAGTCCATTTGATGCATATTTTATTTTTAATAAATTAAATACTGATTTTGATTTTTTGATTCTTCATGCATGTAGTAATCTCACCATGGCTTGTAATTTTTGTATGTTGTTGCCTCTATCTTAGGGAACATTCCCTGATTTGTCCAAAGTCAGAGGAGGTCCCTAAGTAGAGAATCATATTTTTTAAGTTTATATGCATTATTTGCTTAAATTAATCATAGAAATTAGCATGTTACTTAGAAAAATCCAAGAAACTTTTGGAAGGTTTATGATGACCAGAGAGCCATTGGGAAAATTTTTTATGAGTTAAGCCATTCAAAATAAACCTAATTTTTACGTCCCCTCAGTGCAATCCAACCTTCTTCCCCCACTGAGTTCCACTGTGGAAACTCAGTTTTGAGCTCAAACGTCTGCCAAAAACCACAACAGAGCTCATTACACTTCCACTGTTCAACAAACTTCAATTACTTGTGCCAAGCCTCTACAATAGCTCTAGACCAACACCTGAAATTGGTCTTGATCAAAATCACACCTAGGCTTTATACCAAGACCAGAGGCTCAATCTCTAGCCTCTTTGGACCCCAACAAATGTTCCAAGACTCTTTGATTGAAGCTTCACTTCTCAAAGAAAAGGTATAAAACTTCTCTTCCTCCCGAGCCTATTTGAACTCTCCATTTGTTTTGAGTTGATTTCATGGCATCATAACCATATGGATATGTTCCTCTAGTCTAAAAGAGCATGTTAAAAAAAATCACTTAATTTGGTTAAGAAATGAGAGAGATCTTCGGGCTAGAAGATGGAAGGTTCTCGGGCTAGTCTATCGGGGACGATGACGGGGAGCTGTCCGATCACGCGTGTATCGCATGGACGGTCGAGATCAAGCCGGACAGCGCTTCAGAACATAATTCGTGGACCGAGTCAGAACTGAGGTGGATGGCGGTGTCGAATGGGAGCGCGCCGCATGGAGCTTCGGAGCCGTCGTAGGTTGAGGTGGCACCGCTCGTTTAAATAGATAAATAGGGATTTAATTAAAATAAAAAAAATAACCCCTAACTTAAAAAATTCATATCTTAGTGTAGAAAAATCATAAAAATAAAATAAAAATACCCCTTGCTTAGTGAACAGATGAGAACAATGTAGAAATAATTTAGAGTCCATATGATGCATATTTTATTTTTGATTAATTAAATACTGATTGGATGTTTTGATTCTCCATGCATGTAGTAATATCACCATGACTTGAAATTTTAGCATGTTGTTACCTCTATCTTAGGGAACATCTTCTGATTTTTCCAAAGTCAAAGGAGGTCTCTAGACAGAGAATCATATTTTTTAAGCTTATGAGCATTATTTGCTTAAAATAATCATGGAAATTGGCATGCTGCTTAGAAAAATCCAAGAAAATTTTGGAAGGTTTATGATGACCAGAGAACCTTTAGGAAAATTTCTCATGAGTCAAGTCATTCAAAATAAACATAATCTTCACAAACCCTAAATCAATAAAATAATTAATTTTGAAAAAAAACAATAAAATGACTTTACTTTTTATCTCCACTATTTTTTAGGATCTTAAGAACTCATCATAAAAATTTCAAAGCATTTTGAGTTCATTTTGTAACTTAAGTTGATTTTTAAAGATAAATAACATTTTTGGCACTTAAATGATTTTTCAAAGTCAAAATATAACTCAAAAAGTTATAAAACTTGTTTTTTTTTACTTCTCTATGATCAGTGGTATTTTCTAAAAATAAAATGATATTTAAAATAAAAATTTGATTTTGAGCCTATTTTAAATTTTTAAATAATTAAAAATTCCTAAAAATCACAAAAATAATAAAACCCATTAAAATATTCCAAATTGCTTTCTAAGCACTTAGAAATAATTAGAATATTTTTTCTAATTTTCTAAATAAAGAAACTGAATTTCAAAGCTAAAAAATAATTTTTTTAAAGGCTAAAAATGAGTTTTCACTAAAAATAATTCCAATAAATCAAATAAAATTCAGAAAAAATATAAAGTCTTCTCCTTTGAGTTCTCTGACCTCAGGAGGACTTTTTAAAAATATGAAACTTAATTTTTCACATTTAAAATATTTTATATTTAATGAATACCCCAGAACTTAAAATAATTCTTAAAATTCAAATAAAACTTAAAAAATCATGAAATTTGGTCCAAGGGCTTCTCTAGCCTAAATCTACCTCTAGTAAAAATTTCAAGGGATTAGGGTTTACCTTGGTTAAGTTAGGAATTTTCTTTAAAAAATCCTATTTTTGCATGGAAATAATTATATAAATTAAATTAAATTTTCAAAAATCACATTTTCTCCTTTTGTATTTATTGGCCCATTAATAAGGTATGATAAAAATTTCAAAGTTATTTGGATTAAATTTGATGAATTATAAAGTGTTAAAGTCTTAGGGGCAAATGTGTAATTTTGGAAATTTAGCCTTAATTAACATTTAGGCTTAATTCAAGGAGGGAAATGAGCAACCTTTGATCTTAGATTGATGTTTGAAACATAAGGGGTTTATTGGTAGAAACCAATCTCACTTTCTTAATTAAAAAGATAAGCTAATAGATTTCTAAATTACTAAAATTTGGAAGTTTATTAAAATAAAATGAGCCCAAGACTTAGTGTTTGACTTTTGAAGTCAATAATTAATCAATTTAATACCCCTATTTTGATTTTCAAATAAAATTCAAATCATGAATCATGACCACCTAAAGCTTAACCTTTTCAAAAGTAACTAAGACACTCACCTAGGTGTTAAGGGCTTAGTAGTGACTTAGGCTAAATAAAGTTTCATTTACATGAGGATTAGAAAAGTAAATATCAATTAAAACTTAGACAGCTTTCAAACACTACAAGTCTAATTAGGACCAAAATTTGGCTAAGTGTTTCAATAACACTAACTTGCCTCTTTAAGGGTCTTCGCCCACATAATCTTTAAAATTAAATTTCATATGATAATTATCTTACTCTTAGGGATAATTGAGACATCAATGCTCATTTGATCACTAAGGGTATTTACATGATGAATTATAAAGAAACATAATAAGTTTAAAAGAACTCGAGATTTTCCCCCAGACAGCGAGAGAGTAGCGCATACCTACTTCTTTCTCTAGATTTATTGATACCTCAAAGATCTTCTGAACTTACTATATTTTGCTTGGCAACATCATCCTTAATTAAACACCCACCAAGATATGACCTAGGGTTAGATAGGTCATCAAAATTTTACTTCCCTACTTCATATAAACTGCCTTAACATGCCTTTTGAGTTTTAGGTGGTGGAACGAGAAGACTCGTTAGGTACGCTTTTACAGTTTTCAGCATTTTCTTTCTTGTACTTTCATACTGTACTTTTATACCTGCAAACTTGCATGCTAAACAATGATGTCACTCTGCATGAAAACTAAAACTATCAGGATAGCCACATAACCATAACCATAACCAAAATCAAAACTAAAATCAACCAAGATAAAATTCACTGCCACAACATTCAAAATATAAAACAACTCAAAATTTAATCACAAACATCACACAAAACTACAA
>NW_018165342.1:79315-106783 GCF_001263595.1 Phalaenopsis equestris
TGCCGGAACGAGGGAACCGTAGGATCCTAACCGGTGTCGCTCTAATCAACTTTAATATGCCCCCATAAAATTTAAAGAACTTCAACCATAAGGCCACCTAATTTAATATCATAACTTGACACACTAGAGAACTCAAACTCGTTGCGGCAAGGAGCTTGGAGCTAGCATGGTGGGCAGCATGGCCATCTTCAACAGCAAAACCTGTCTTCCGCAACTAAGCCAATCTTCCCACCTTAGATATAAACAACAAAGCCATAGGACTTCGGGGTTGCTTGCTTAGCAACGTAAATCCTCACCTTATCGTTGGGCCTTTTGTATAGCCATGCTATACAATATAAGCCCTAAATCGTCTTAGGATTTTGAGGTTGTCGTTTGTCATGACCTAAACTCTCACATATTCCATGCTATTTGTATGATAGTTTCACAGAAATGTAAGCCCTAACTAATAAAATTGACTGGATGAAACACCTAAATATTTCTCCTCAAAACTATTTGAAACTCTGAGAAGATAATATTTCCTGATTTTTATTGAGATTTTTCTTAAATGACTTTGGTCATTTGAGATGTAACTAAATATAGGGGCTTGCCCTTATAGGAAGTTTTTCTCAAACCGAGCATAATATAAACTCTATTTAATTCTTTATATTAAATAGAGAAACTTGTCGGCAAATACAAAGGTTTTGCAGACCAAACAAATGTCATATATTCCTTAGTTTATTTGATCGAGCCTCATCCTCAAGTCTTGTGTTTATCCTTCGGGATAAATACAGGACTTAAGGTACAACGCTCTTTCATTTAAATAATGAAAATTATGGGGTCAGTTTGATTTCATATTTTTTCTAAAACTAAATATATATGTAAATTAAAACATCCTTCCAAAGTGAGCGACGGGATTTCGATTACGGTGAGCGGCGGGCTTCTTACAGGCAACTCCTCCAACCAAAAATAATGCCGACACATGGCTTCATGGATTAATTGCCCATCCTAGCCCAAATATTCACAATTTTAATTTTGAACCATCATAGTGATCCAATTTGACCAATTTGGCCCATTTTGAACAAAAGCCCCAAATTGCCCTTAAAGGCCCAATTTTCTTAAATTAGCCCAAATGTTAAGCCAATTGACCCCAATCTTGCCAAATTTTAATTACAAATCAAAATTCAATATCCCTAATCCTAATCTAAATAAAATCCAAGCCCAACTTAACCCAATTGTTGGCCCAATTCAAACGCAAATCAAAAAGCCCCAGTTTTAACCATATGACCAAATCTTCCAAAATTGAACCCCATGACCTATTCAATTGCCACAATTTTGGACTCAAAACTCTTTATAACCATTACCCACATCAAATTGGAGCCTCAATTGGCCTAGGTAAATCCTTAATTCTACTTAATTTCAACTTGGAACAAAATCCCCAAGTTTGCCCCAATTTGGTCATATGCCCAAATTCCACCAAATTGACCTTTCAATTCAATTCAAAATCACTTGAAATCCTTTCAAAAATCTTCATTAAATTTCCCTCATGACATATTCCTACACCAAATTAAACATTTAATTAACCCAAATTTTAGCCAAAATTCACCCACAATTTTAAAATCCCAAGCCCTTAAGTCATTCAAAAAGCATAAGATTCAATTAAAAGCACACATGACAATTTTTCTCCTCATCGTCCATTTAATCAAAATCATTCTCTAAGTTTTAAATCCATGATTAAATCATTTCAAATCAAGCCTCATGATAAACTCCACAAAAATATCCCATAAATTCAAAAATCACTTCTCATGCAAATTGACAAAGCCAAGGATAAGCCATGAAGCCATCCCCAAGCCATATGTGAGCCATATGAGCCTTTACCACCTCACCAAGCTATGAATGATAAAAAGAGGAGCCACTTTCAGGCTCCATTAAAAATGTTTTAACCCTCTTAATGACTCTTAATGATACACTCTAACCCATGCTTAGCCAAATCCTTTGGATAGGGACCTCCCCTCACTAATTAAGCTGAGCCAAATAATCTCCTCTTCAGCCAAAACCAGCCTTGGTGGGTGAGCCCAACCCAAATCCATGTTTTGACCCAAATTGACCCAAAAATAGGTTCACCCTCATTCCTCTTTAATCCAAAACCTTTACACATGACCAAACTCAATTGACTTCACCAAAATCAAGCCCTGATCCCCCTGACCAAATGGTGACCTGAGCTGGCCGACAAGCCACCTTGGCTGCCGAAAAACAGCATGGCCAAGGAGGAGCAAGGAATTAAACTCAAAATTACACCCAACCAAGCTAGCTCGCTCCAATTGGTTTTTTGTCCCTTTCTTCCCTCCACCTAAACAACATGAGCCACCCACTGGTTAACCTAATTGCAACCTCTAAGCTCCTCTAATTAAACTCACCTTCCACAGCCAAGGGAAGAGTTGTTGAAATTCCTTGGGGAGACCCTGGAAAATTGTTCCCAGTGCTTCTTCAAGACCAATTGAGTTCAATACAAATCTTCCAGCCCTCAAACCCACTGCTTGAGCTCCAGTTTGGTGCTCAAAATCAGGCCAAACCCAGGACATAATTCCCCATAGCTCCACAGTGCACAAAATTTAAATTTATTGCACCCACACCATCCCCTAAGTGAATTAAGAAGATCCCCCATAAAAGCCCTATCACCATACCACCCTAGCATAGATTTTGATTAACACCCAAAATCTGCCTTGGTCGAAATCGTACCTTGGAAATTCACCACGGCCCAAGGATTCATCTAGGAGCTCTCTAGACTCAACTCAAGCTTTTGGAAGTACCCAATCGAGGCCACACCTCTTGGGCAAAGGTATTGAACTCCCCTCTTAAACCAAGCATTTTTTAATTCTCCATGCTCATAGACTCGATTTAAGACTTGATTAACCATATGTATATGTTCTCTTAGTCTAGATGCATCTATAAAAACAAACCTGAAGAGATTTGGTTGAGTACTGAGAGAGAATTTAAGGATTGAAGTCTAACAGTTCTCGAGCTAAGGACTTGGGAACAATGAACAGATGCCATCCGTTTTAGTGTGTATCGAATGGACGCTCTGGATTGCGCCGGACAAGGATACGGGACATAAACCGCTGGCTGACTGAGCGTTGAGGTGGAAAGTTAAGAAATGACGCGAATGAGGTGGCGCCGCGCTGGATAAGTAGTAAAATAGGGTTTTATTTGATTTATTTAAATGCCAGATCTTTAAAAATCCATAACTTTGTATAGAAAAATCATAAAAATAAAATAAAAATACTCTCATGCTCAGTGAATAAATGAAAATAATGTGAAAATGGTTTCTTGTTTGTTTGATGCATGTGCATAAAAATACTCTCTTGCTCAGTGAATAGATGAAAATAATGTGGAAATGGTTTCTTGTTTGTTTGATGCATGTGCAATTTTTAATTAATTAAATAGTGTATTTCTGATTTGGATTCTCCATTTGTATGGACATTTCACCATGACCTGATTTTTAGGGATTCTCCATTTTTATATTTTTCAAGCATATCATGTCTATTCTGGTAAAATAATTATAAAAATTAAAATATTCATCAGAAAAATATAAACTTATTTTGGTAGGTTCATTGTGGTTAGAGGACACTGGGAAAAATATAAACTTGGTTTAACTCATTAAAAATAATCCTAATTGTCACCAACCCCTTAAAATGAAATATAATAAAATTGGACAAAACATAAATGTAAATGGCATAAAAATCGTTCTCCACTATAATTCAATATTAATTCAATATTGGAGGAGCTCCTCATAAAAATTTCAAGTTAATTGGAATTAATTTGACTACTAAAATGTATTAATTAAGTGAAGTTCTATTTTTGACACTAAAATAATTATAATAATTAAATTACAACTCAAAAATTTACCAAATTGGTCTTGGGAGCTTCTTATGACCTAAGTAACCTAAGAAA
Source organism: Phalaenopsis equestris (assembly GCF_001263595.1). Classification (NCBI taxonomy): domain Eukaryota; kingdom Viridiplantae; phylum Streptophyta; class Magnoliopsida; order Asparagales; family Orchidaceae; genus Phalaenopsis; species Phalaenopsis equestris. The sequence continues at coordinate 83,243 of NW_018165342.1, forward strand.
AATAAAAGTGGAATTAAAATAAATACTTCATTTTAAGCTATTTTTAAATATTTAAATAAATAAAAATTAATTAAAAATCATAAAAATTGCAAAGTCGTAAAAATACACTAAAATGTTACATTTAACTTTCTGATCAGTTGGGACTAATTAAAATAATTTTCCCAATTTTTAAGTCAAGATATTAATTTTTAAAGGCTTAAAATGAATTTTCCTTAATTGTCCACTAAAATAATTCCAATAATTAAAATATAAAACAAAAAAAAAGAAATTTATTTCTCTGGGTTCCCTGGACTTAGAGGATTTAAGAAAAATGTAAAATTTAATTTTTCACATAAAAAATATTTTATATTTAGTTAATACTCAAAATAAACAAATAATTCTAATAATTAAATTATATCTCTAAAGATAATGGAAATTGATGCAAGTGGTACTCTGACCTAGGTGAACTTCCAGTAATTTTCTTAAGAACAAAAGTTTTGTTTTGGTTGATTTATTGAATTTTCAAAGTTTTGTTTTGGTTGAGTTATTGAATTTTCCTTAAAAATATCTATTTTTCCATTTAAATAACTATAAAATTAAATAAATTCATAAAAATCGCATTTTCTCCTCCGATATTTTAGTTATCCCATAAGCAGGGTTAAGTAAAATCTTAAAGTTATTTGAGTTTGATTTAACGAATTATGAGGTGTTAAGACCTTAAAGGCAAAAGGGTAATTTTGGAATTTAAGTTTTAATTAATATTTAGGCTTAACCAAAGGGTAAATGGGTAATAAATAATCTTAATTGACATGTCTTGATGATTAAAACATGAAAGGGATAAATGATAACAAGCAATCTCACTTTGGTTTCATTAATGATAAATTTGTAATTTCTCAAATTGATGAAATTTGGAAGAGCAATTAAATAAAAAGATATTGAGGTTGGGGTTTGACTTTGGAAGATCATAACTCATTGATTTAAAACCCTAATTAATGGTTCTAAAATGATTTATGATTCTTGATAAGGGTTAGAAGTATAAATATTCAAATTTTCCTAATAATTACAAATCTACCCATTAAGTTTTATGGGCTTAGTAGTGAACTAGGCTTAATCAAAATTTTGTCTAATGAGGTTTAGAAAATGACCTATAATTAATTTGAAACTTTAAAACACTACAAGCCCATCTTTGAAAAGCAAACCGGCTAAGTCCCTCAAATAAGCCAAATTGCCACTAAAGGCCTATACTTGTATAATTCGTAAGTGAAACATCAAGTGATAATTGCCCTACTTAAAGGGATAATCAAAACATCAAGGTTCATTGAGCATAAGGGTTTGAATTGGGTGAACCATATAGCAAACATAATAAGACTGAAATGAACGAGACGATTCGAGGGACTGTGAAATGTCTAGGGTATTACCCAAGACCTTTTCATGATCCTTTGGAAATCTTGATGGACACTGGGACATATTATGATTTGCTTAATGGAATTATCCCCAGAGATGAATAAATTGGACCTATCAAGGTATGACATAAGATATGGTAGACACACCTTAAACTTGTACACTCTGCTTCTCCTACAAGCATGTTTTAATTCCTACAAAATTATATATATGCCTTGCAAGTACTGACCTTTAAGGTGGAGAAACGGGAAGAATTGACAGGAACACTTTTAAGTTATTGCATTGCAATTAACTTTTATTTATCTACACCACTTGTTCCCTACCCATAAACTTGCATGTTAAATAACAAGGTCACTCTGCATGTCAAAATTGAAACTTTTGGATAGCCACAAAACTAAAACTAAAACCAATATTAAGAAATCAAAACAAGATAAAATCCACCGCCAGAACAATTAAAATATAAGATTACTCAAAATTTAATCACAAGCAAAACAACAAAACAAAAATTGAAACTAAATTAAAATGTCTCTATCGGATGATCGGGAATCCCTCGAAGGAGGTAACCTATGGTTGCTAACAAGATTTCTCATGGTCTAAATGAAAGTATGGAACTCATTGAGTTAAGTTTAATAAATTCATTTGGACTAAGTGAATCCAAAGAAAATAGTGGTGTCAGACAGAGGGAACCGTGAGATCCTAACTGGTGTTACTCTAATCAACTTTAACGTCCCCCATGACATTTAAATAACCATAACCTTATGAAACATTTGATTTATCATTAGGAATTGACACATTATAAAATTTAAACTCACTACAACGAGGGAACTTGGAGCTAACTCTGCGGGCGACCTTCTACAACTGCAAGAGGATCTACAACTACACATCTTTTCTTAGAACTAAACAATAAGCCATAGGATTTCGAGGTTGTCTGCTAAGTGTGGCATAAATCCTTGACTTCTTTTAGGCCTTTGTATAGCCATGATATACAATATAAGACCTAACTCGTCTTAGGATTCTGAGGTTGTCATTCGTCACAACTTAAATCCCGACATCTTCTAAGCTATTTGTGTGATCGTTTCACACAAATAATAAACCTAATTAATAAAATTGGTAGAATGGAACACATAATTTCTTCTTGAAGTTGATGCCAAACTATAGGATAACTCGGGAAGTCATTGAGGTTCTCCTCATGATCCATGACATCCCCTAGTTCTTCTTCATTTGGATTCCATAAAAAAATGTTCCAAATTTGAGTCATTCCACTTTCACACCTCTTTGTCTGATCTCTTTGAAAAGTCCTATCCTTTGAAATTCTTGAAGACAATATCTCCTGATTTTATCGAGAGTTTTCTTAGGTGACTCCAGTTATCTAAGATGTATTTAATTATAAGGGTTTCTTTTATTGGAAACTTTCAAGAACCCGACTTAATATAAACCCTATTTAATTTCTATTAAATAGGGGAACTTGTCTGCAAACATAAAAGGTTTTGCAGACCAAACAAATATCATAAATTCCTTAATTTATTTAATCGAGCCTCACCAGTAAGTGTTATATCTATCCTTCGGGATAGGTGCATTGCTTGCGGTATTAGACTCGTTTATTTAAACTTCTGAGGATATGAGATCAGTTCGATCTTATATCTTCAAAATTTAAAATACTACTTCTTTCAAATTATATGTATATAAATTAAATTAAATCAGGTGTTGGGATATCCATTTTGACGACCAACAACTTCAATCTCCCAACCGACTTTTTTTTAGTGCCGACACCATGCCATACCAAACCAGTTGGCATGACCACTCCATAACTTGTGTGACTAGACTAGGCAGACTGAGAGCTTTGGTATACTTCTGGATGATACATGAATGGTTAAGCTAGTTTGCTTCCATATTTAGCTATTTTGTTGATGTTTTGGCCAACCCAACTCACTTGAAGCTTATTTTAGGCATGAGAATGTTGGAGATGGTCAAATAACAAGCCAATTTGACCTTCCACCTCAAAATGGAGCAATGACATGGATCTTGGGTGGTTTAAACAAAATTTTCCAAGATCATTTGGAGGGAAAGCATGACCAATAGGGTTGAGGTTAAGGCATGAATTCTCATTCATCCTCGTTAGTTCTCAGTTGAGCTTGGAGTGTTTTAGAGGTTGAGGAGAGAGCTCTTTAGAGACAATTATCCTTGGAGAAAGATTGAGCTAACTTACTTTTAGAGGTTGAGGAGAGAGCTAATAATCTTGTATTTGTATTTATGATTCAATCACTTTGATGGTATGAATAGATTTGTTGACCTTATCTTTGCATTAGGTATATCTTATCATCCCTTTCTCAAAAGCATAGGATTGAGCACTATGTTTTTCTTTGTGGCTCTCCCAAGAGATTATTAGAGAAAACAACACCGAAGTATAAATTCAAACATCACTTTACTTCTTAAGGTTTCATATGCTTGACTTCAAATCCTTAGTAGTTCACTAAGTTGATTAAAGTTAAGTCATTAAAGCTTAAGTTGAGTTCCAGTAAACTTAAAAAATGCTCTAAGTTACCCTTTGAACTTAGAGACTTAGGCCTTCTTTTGGCGTCTCACTTGGGCACTTGGTACCTCTCCTTCACAAATCCTTGGATAGCTCTTTCTTTGATTCATAGAGAGCACATTGTATGAGTCTCATGTTGAACTATGATAAGGTTTATCTTTAAATAAAAGGGAAGGTAAAATATAAATTCCATAATTGAAAATCATGTTATTCAAAATTTAAAATCTCATAAATCAAAATATCAAAGTCAAAATAAAACAAAATTATGAACTTGAAATCACAAATTAAATCAAAATGAGAATTAAAAGTTTAAATCCACTAAAATTCAAAGTAACCAAAATTAAAATCAAAACTAAAATAAAATTATTTCAATTTTTAAATGGAAACCTAAGTAAAAGAAATTATTACGTAATCAAAATCAATTTAATAAAATTAAAGTCATGAAAAAGAAAACAAAAATTAACGAAATTTAAATCGTCAACTAAAAAAACTTAAAAATAAATGAGACTTGATTCATAAAAGTCAAACAAGTTTAAGATAAAGGAAATCATAGAGTTAAAATAACCAAAAAAAAAAATTTAGTTCAATCAATTAAAGGTAAAAAATAAAAATAAAATCGTTAAGTAAAATCAAAATTAAATAAAATTAAAATTATCCAAAAATCACTAAATCAACCTAAGGTCAAATTCAAAATTAAAATCAAATATAATAAAATTAACTAAAATCATAAAATTACAAAATCCAAAATCCAAAATCAATTCATAAATTAAGACCAAACATAAACAAAATTCATTAAAATAAAAAAATAATCAAGATCAAAACCAAATAATCAAATTCATCATAAACAAAATTAAAATCAATCAAGATAATTAAAATCAAATCAAACTCAAAATTTCCAAATCCTAATTTCAAAAACAAAAGCCGAAACTAATGTCATGACAAGCCCAAAGCTTAAATCCACCAAAGTAAATTCCAAGCCCATGTCCTAAATCCAAAGCCCAAAATCCTAGTTCAAATCCACTTAAACCTAATCTCAAATTTGAGCCAAATCCAAAGCCATGAACTCCTCATGTTAAGACACCATGCCAAGGAAAACCACTAAGATCCAAAGCCCAAGACAATGTTTAATCTATCAATCCAAGCACTCCTGATGATAAGTCACATCAATAAACATCCCCATAACTTAAAGCAACTCCTAAAGACAAATCCTCATGCTAATACATTCACAAGTCAAAGGCCACCTTGAGCTAATAACCTAAGCCATTTTAAGCTAATCACATGCCGCTCTTCATGATAAGCTAAGCTAAGGATAAAACAAACCATTACAAACTCCACATTACAAGTTAAACCACTAAAACCCAAAGAACCAAACACTCTAAAATAATACCTAAGGATTAAGACCATGTCAACCAAGAACAACATATGGACCTTCTCAAAGACCAAAATGCAAGCCTTAGAGTTCCCCACATGCCTACATAACCATCAGTAAAGCCATTAATCAAATATTCAGAAGTGGACTCAAGCCCATCATCATTACATGGCCTTTGTCCATAACCCTGCCAAAACACTTGACAATGTTGTCTGACTAACCTCCATAAATTTAAGACCTCTAAAACTACTCAATGACCAATAAAGGCACCAACCTAATAGCACTAAGAACAAGAGAAATCCCAACTCCTTTAGCTAAGTTTAGAAGTTTTGCTCTCAAACTTTAACTAAAGACCTTGTCTCCACTTTCCTGTTTCCCAAAGTCATACTCATTAACATTTTTCTCTGATTTCTCCCTCGTCCAAAATCATCAATACCTCAAATTAATCACTCAATTATTTTCACAGTGCCTCTAAAGTACCTCCCAAACTTTTCCATCTATCCCAAGCACTCCAACGTACTCCAACACCAAACAGAGCCATCATTTGGTCAAGAGTTGATGCGGGATTAGGGAAAATTGATATTAAATTAATATTAATGATGCAATGTAACCCAAAAAAATAATGTAACTTCAATGAAAATAATTTATCTTTAAAATCTTTTAAAGTCCCAATTCCCATTTACATATAATGCAATTATATGTATCGTCCAAGTTATACAGAGCTTTAATGGAGTCCTAGATATCGATCCCACGGGAAGCTGTAAATATATATAAGCTAGATATTTATATTCTATTATAAACTAAAAATAAAAACAAAGTAAAGTATGTAGTTTGAAGTTAAACTACTTAAGTGAAATGCTACTAAATATGCAGATGTACGACTATAACAAGTAAATAAAACTAGATGCTAAACTTTTAAAAGTAAATTAATGAAATAAAATAAAGGTTTTTGTTGACAAAAAGTTCAAGTATGAGAAAACAACCTTCCCCTTTACAATGAAAATATGCCTTGTGAAGAAATTGAAATCATTTGAAAAATATATTTAAAAATTGTTTTGTGCCAAATAGGAGCAATCCTGTTACCTACCCTCTCCCGAGCACTATAAAGAACATCGACTAATCTAGAGTTTGGTCCCTAATTCTGTGGTTAGGCTGGGAGGATACCACTGGGAGGATACGGGAGGATACCAGCTGTCACTCCAGAGCTCCCATTACTCCCTCACATGAGGGCTAACATGCTCACATTAGTTTCCAATCAACCAAACCAAATTTGGGATTATAATCTGTCACCTTAAAATCTCCAAATTCTATATCTAATGAAGTATATTTCCTTATTTATTTGCACTCAATCCCATGGATAAAATACTCTCCCGTAAAATCAATTGTGATTCTCCCTTTATTACAGAAATCATATCCCCTTTTCAGAACATATATTTCTCAACACATTTTAACAAAGTAAATGAATATCAGAGTCAAATCATAAAAAATTATTGACATTTAAAATTGTAGAAAACAAAATCAATTCTAAAATGAAATCAATTTTCCACAAACCCATTTCTTCAAAGAAAGGAGAAGGATAAAGAAAACTACTCAAAATTCATGAGAAAGATACGATAAAACGCGGATTGCATATATAAAAATAAGTTTACAAACAAAATAAATGAAAGATACAACTTAAAGTTTACAAACAAAATAAATGAAAAATACAACTTAATTCACAATCCTTCCCAAGCAATTCCGTAGAAGTTCTCTCCAAGCCTTTCGCTCACTCACAATCCTTCCCAAGCAATTCCCTAGAAGTTCTCTCCAAGCCTTTCGCTCATTACAATCGCTCCCAATTCTCTCTTAGAAATGTAATGAAGAAGAAATCTCTCACCTTCCCTCTCCTCTTAGAACCCTAGAAGAAAATCTCCCCCGCTCTCTCTCTAACTCATGCCAATTCTCTCTCTCCCCCTCTCGTCACACTCTAGAAGTCCCTCCTTCTTTTGGGCTGCTTCCAATAAAAAGAGTTTTAATTTTCCTGCAAAATTTAAAAGTCAAAACTTTGAATTTCAAAAGATGTGCCTGCTTGATCCAAGAGTCAAATCCCTTCAAATTGGAGCCTTACGGAATCACTCCATGAGGTGCTTAGAACAAGTGTCCCTTTAAAAATTCATGCAAAATTTATTTCGAACCGCCTTAATTTGAAAATGTTGCCCCTGGCGCATCATGCGCCAGCGCTTTGGATTTTGGGGCATCATGCGCCAAACCCCCAAATTGGCTATTTTTGCTCCAAATTTTGCTCATTTTGCCTTTTTTTTTCCAAATTCCTAAAAATGATATACCAGCAACAAAAACACAAAAATATCTTTCTTTAAAGTGCAATATCATCAAAAAAGGCATAAAAAGGGTAATTAAAACAAAATATTATTTTTGTGTGTCAAAATCCCCAAAACATAAATATTACTTGTCCTCAAGTGACATTTTTATTACATAAAAGCATATGACTTTAGGATAGAGATTAACTTATCACTTCCATACTTTAGTTCAATAAATCGAAAAGCAAAATTTATGAAAAACATTTAATAACTTAGGTTCAAACTCCAAGTCTCGAAATATTTAGTAATCAAATTTAAGATTTCTGAAACTCTATTCTTTTTAAGAAGAATTGTAATTTATCATGAAAATGACCTTCATAACATTCATATGAAAAACAATATCATAAATACTTTACTCGAAATGCTACTAATACTTCAATACAAGTTTAGAAAGTGTAATAAAGCTCCTTCCTTAAGTTGATTCAAGTGAAACCAATTTTTTATTAGGCATCTCCTCTCCTTTTTTTTCTTTTCTTTTCTTTTCTTTTTTTTTTTTCTTTTAGGATCCTTTTAACCCTTTCTTTTCTTTTTCTTTTTCCTTTTTCAGGTGAGGATTACTATATCTAGATAGTCTTTAATAGTTTTGAACTTTACTATCGTCTTCTTAAAGTCAAAACTCTATACCTCTCCTTAATAAAGTCACACTAGTTTATGATTTTTCATAAAGCCTCATTCCTTTCTTCTTAGATGAAACTCTAAAATTCTTAACACTTCAAAAATACAATTTTCCTTTACTAAAAATAGAAAAAACATAGTCTTATCCTATCATACCAAATATTTTTAACTTTAGAATTGACCTTCATTATTAAAAACCTTTTACCTAAATTTACTATAATATTTATAAACATAAGTATAGTCATTTAAAGTAAAATCTTAATATCCCAGGTCATGTTAAATAATTTTTGAAAAATATTTAATTGAGGACAAATAAAATTTACTTTACTTCTTTAAAAGAAATTTTATTCCCGCCAAACTTATGCCCAAACTTAAATTTTTAAATGATTTTAAAAATATATTAGTACAAAATTTTAGTTGGTGAAAGAAAACTGTAAATACATGAAAATAAAAACTAACTTGTAGAGGATTTCTGAACATGAAATTGGTTTTGGTATACTGCAGGTACTAACTGTAAAGCTACATACAGGCTTTAAAGCATTAAATAAAACATAATATATTCTAAAAAACTTGCTGAGAACTAAAATAGAAATACTAAAACTAAAAAATAAAAATTTAAAATACTACACATTCAACAAGCTCAAACTGAATATACTAAAACTGAAACTGAAAAGTAAACAATCTACAATTACTATTACAAATTACTGTTCCACGATATAACACAAAAGTCTGAATATAACAGTCTCAAATAAAAAGTGCAACACATCACAAAAAAACACAAACAACACATAACATCGAATCAACTAATTCTAAACTATCAGTCCTCATCTCCTTCCTCACCACCATCATCATCATAATCTTCTTCTTCTTCTCTTGCTTCTTCATCTTCATCGCGAATGGGAGCATAGGTAACAAAGCTGGGGCAAGCAGGAAAGTTCACATTAGGTTCACCTATGAAGTGTCTAACCATAGAATTTTGAAAATCTATACCATGTTGAACTCTCCTATGTTGATATACATCATTATATGCATTCCTTACATCTATCTCTCCCAACGTAGTCTGTATACTAATGATATCATATTGTTGAATCATGAGCTGATCCATAACACCTTCCAAAGATGTAGCTCTAGAAGTAGATGCCCTTGCAGCAGATGTAGAGGGTCTATCCATTCTTTCACTTCTACTCAACAAATGATTCTACTCTCTGAATCATGTGCTTCCCAATCAGATTCTGAGGCTGTAATCTCTCTTCATTTCTATGGGATTCAACTCCTAATTGTTCACATTGAGTGAAATTCAGAGCAGGATATCCCAAGCCTCCGGCAGTAGCACTACCAGCAATACTTCAAGCGTGATGAACTATAAGTGCACCAAAGTCTATTGCCTTCATGTTCTGAATGCAATAGTTCAACACAGCTCGATCCTTTGTAACATCAACAAGATGATTTTTAGGTAAAAGTCTGGCAGAGATGAAGTGATTCCATATTTTGGATTGAATAGTTACAATGGAAGCAGAGAAATTAACTATCTTATTATTCTTTATTTTCCACTCCCATCTTCCATCTGTCAGAAAGGCAATAACTTCTTCCAGTGATGAATCAGTGATAGCGAAAGTGGCATATTCATCATGGAAGACATTTCTAAGCCCATAAAATGCATTAATCATTTCAGAGGTAAACTCAACTTGCATACCTCTCACTAAAATGTGATCTCCCGTGGTGAATCTTAAGTTTGCATAGAACTCCCGGACCATAGGAATGATTGCTACAGTAGTGAAGTAGCAAAATCGCTCCCAATTTCTGACATGAATCAACCTCTCGACCTCGCCTCCCAGGTTTGCAAACGCCCGTTCCTGTATCATTCTTTTGTTCTCCAAAAGTGTATTGTAACTATGTTGGGCTTTGAAACTAACGAATCATTTAACATTAAAGTCCTCAGTAGGACTTCCTCTCTTAACTCAGGGAGCTATTGGAGATTCTATGAAAATCCAAATAAATCACTAAATTATGAAAATCCAAATAAATCATTAAATTTCAAATCTAACTCCCTAAGCAAGGTTATTTGGTAAGAAACTTTTCACCAAGAGATTCCTTGAAGCATTTTCATAAAAAATCCCACTTTTTGGATCTCCAAAAATCCATGATGAAAATAAAAAATTTCTAAGTTAAGGTGAAGCTTTTACCAAGAGAAAATGAAATCTGAGACTTAAGGTGAAGCTCTTACCAAGAGAAAATGAAATCTGAATGAAATCTGAGACTTTTGGCCTCCAAATCCTTCTCTATAGCCCGCAATGTGATGCCCAAGACCAAGGTATTGAGGTAGAAGATGACTCAAGTAGCGAAAATGGAGGTTTTCGTGTGATTTCACGATTTTTTAGGCAATATAGCATGTTCAAACTTTTGGCGCATCATGCGTAAAATCTGTCGCATCATGCGCCAAGGTCTGTAAGTTGGCGCATCATGTGTTAGAGTGTAATTTTGCCTGATTTTGGTTTCTATGGAAATCTGCTTCGTACCGCTTTACATCAACCTCTATATGACTCAAATAAACCTTTCTAAGCATAATTAAACATCAAACTAACATAAAATTTTCACAAACAACACCAAACTCATATTTATAAACAAAATCCAAGTTAATACAAACTAACATTTTTCAACCCAACACATAACATATTCAGTGTTTTAAAGAAAACAACATCCTAAACACTAAAATCTAAACATAAACTTCAAAGCAATAACATAGATAGTGCAACAATAGAAAGTAAAGACAATCCAACAGAACAAACTAAAATAAACAATACTAGACAAAATGTTTTGTGCTTAACTCAACTTCAAACATCTTCTTCACTCTCATTCTTTTGGAGATCTTCCATAGACTGGTAGTGCACACACAGATTGTAGAAGAGCCTAAATGGAAATTCATCGATTGAATTTTCCTCCTTAATCAATGCATGCTTCTTGAACATACGTATCAAACCATCTTTAATACACCCTGTATGTTCAAAATGTTCCTTAGGTCTCCAATCCAGGTGATCCACCATCTCAAAAACATTCTCAATTGCATGCATAAGATTATGCACCTCTTTCTCTATCTTTTTAATTCTCTTTGAAAGTGCACTCGAGTTGTAGTATGGCTGAATAGGTGATGAATTCTGAGATCCTTGATCCATTAATACATCCATAACATTTACATCTCTCATCCCAATGCAATTGCAATAGACTTCAAGATCCATGGGCTTCCAAGGAAATAATACTCTCTCCTAACTTTCATAAGGTACTTGTGATTGACTGCAGAGTTGGAAAATAGTAGATGGATGTCCCAATTTAGTTGCAGATCCATTCAAGATCAAACCCAAAACTAATTTTACAATGATGGTGCCAATATCAACAGGTTTTCCAGTTTGAATACAGTAGTTCAGAATAGCACTCTCCTTCCTGACCTTACTAATTTTTATAGCAGGCAGTAATTTCAAGGAAATGAAGAAATTCCATGCCTTTGAAGTAGGATTTAACAATGCTGAATAAAAACTCACATTCTTATAATCTCGAGCTTCCCAATTAGCATCTTCATCCGTAGGGTAACGGTAGAGCTCCTTCATGTTGTCTTATCTATGTTGTCTCTTATAGGGGTAAAAATTGCATAGTGGCAAATAGGCATGTTCTCGATCATAAACATTTCATTGATTCTTGAAGAAGTGAACTGCACAAATGTGCCACACACATAGATCATTCCATAGTTGATCCCTTGAAGATTTGCATAAAATTATTTCACCACAGGGGCTACTACAACGACATTAGTGTAGCAAAGCACTTCCTAATGCCTTTGCCCTATAACTTCTTCGGCTCGAGTATTCACATGTTGAATCCTTTATTCACAAATACCCTCTCTTTGATAAGCCTCTTCTTCACTATAACTCGATCATGCAAATTCTGTGCGTCGAGACTGATGAACTTTCTTCAGCGAAAATTTTCAAATTTAGCGGAGTTTCTAGAGTAGAAAGCCATAGGAATTGAAAAGTGGTGACTCTTCCCTCATTTCCCCCCCTAAAATATGCCTTGGAGTCAGTTCTTAGGAGTTATTTGAAGGTGTCCCCATCAAAAACTGCCAAAAACCACCATTTGAAATGTTTTAAGTCATTTTCGTCTCCGTGGTGCATCATATGCCAGCTCTCTGGAATTCGGCGCATCATGCGCCAGTTCCAAAATTTGGTTGTTTAGATTTTTGTCAAATAAATTCTTAGTCTTTTCACAACATTAGGCAAACAAAGATGTTTCTAAACATTTTTCTCAAAAACACTGATTACATAAAAACATAAACATAAACATCCATATAAGATTTTAAACAAAAATTCAAAAATCAGAGTAAAAAACAATGCATATGGATTGCCTCCCACAAAACGCTTGGTTTAATGTCGTTAACCCGACATTCTCAGTCTCATTCTAGGTGATCCAACATGATACTCTTTAAAATTTGGTCTTTGATCATCAAAATAAGGTTTCAATCTATGCCCATTCACTTTAAATATTTTTCCAATCTTAGGTTCTTCAATATTTATTGCTCAATAGGGATAGGCTATCCTTTTACTATCTCCCGATCACGCCACTCTTTCATTTTTTTTCTTATAAATTATCGCATTATCGTAAGATTCATTCCTAATTTTCTTAAGCTCATTCAATTGCAATGATCTTTTTTCTCCAGCTTCTTTCAAATTGAAATTAAATTACTTTATTGCCCAATAAATTTTATGTTCCAATTCAACTAGCAAGTGAAAAGACTTCCTAAAAATTAATCTATATAGAGACATTCCTCTAAGTGTCTTATAAGCTTTCTTATATGCCCATAACGCAGTATCTAATCTAATAGACCAATCCATTTTATTAGGATTATTACTTTTCTCCAAAATTCTCTTCATTTCACTATTAGATACCTTCGCTAAACCACTAGTTTGGGGATGATAAGCAGTTGCAATTTTATGTATTAGATTATATTTTTCCACCAGTCTTGCAACTATTGAATTTCTAAAATGAGATCATCTATCAGTAATGATTACTCTCGACATTCCATATCTTGTAAAAATATTTTTAATTAAAAATTTTAAAACACTCTGAGCATCACATTTAGGTAAAGTGCTTGCTTCTATCCATTTTGAAACATAATCCACCGCAACCAATATATAATGTATATATATCCATGCATAAAAAATTTCAATGTCCAAATTAAAATTTAGAGGCATTTCACTTCTTTTTGAAATATTACCTACTCTCTAACACCGATCACATGTTTTGATATATATACTAACATCTCTAAATAGAGTAGACCAATAAAATCCAGATTGTAAAATTTTATGAACAATTCTATCATTCCCAAAATGACCTCCAAATTCAGAATCATGATATTTTTGGATAATTTTCTGAATTTCTTTATAAGGCATGCATCGTCTTATAACTAAATCTTTATATTGTTTATACAAATGAGGATCGCAAATGAGGATCACCCAAAAATAAGATTTTGCATCATAAATGAATTTCCTTTCCTGTTATTTTGTCAATCCATACGACAAAATACCACTAATAATATAATTTATAATATCAGCATACCAAGGTATTTTCAATCCTCTTACATCATAAAGTTGTTCATCAAGAAAAGTATCCTTAATTTCTTTTTCCAAATCATGTATTTCTTCCTGTTCTAATCTTGATAGATGATCAACTATTTGATTATCAGGCCCTTTCCTATCAACTACTACAAAATCAAACTCTTGCATCAGAAGTATCCATCTAATTAATCTTGGTTTTGCATCCTTCTTTTGCATTAAATATTTAATAGCAGAATGGTTGGTATGCACAACACATTTAAATTTAAACTTATCAAAAGCATACACAATAGCTAATAACTCTCTTTCAGTGGTGGTGTAATTAATTTGAGCATCATTAAGAGTCATACTAGCATAGTATATAACTTAAAAAATCTTAGCATAGTATATAACTTTAATATATAGCTCCAATTACATAATCACTACATCACACATTAATTCAAAAGGTTTTTCCATATCGGTGAAACAATTATAAGAGCAGTGATCAATTTTTCCTTTAAAGTTTCAAAGGCTTTAAGGTAATCTTGATTAAAGTCAAATTTGTATCTTTCTCCAGAAGTTGGCATAAAGCTTTAGTAATTTTTGAAAAATCCTTAATATATCTTCTGTAAAATCCAGCATGCCCTAAAAACTCCTAACTCCTCTTACTGTGGTAGGTGGAGGTAGGTTTGATATAACCTGTATTTTTACAGGATCTACTTCCATGTCATTTTCTGAAATTTTATGTCCAAGCACAATTCCTCCTATAACCATAAATTGACATTCTTCCCAATTCAATACGAGATTAGTCTTTTCACAACATTCCAAAACTTTTTCTAAATGATTTAGACTTATTTTGAATGAAGTTCCGAATACAAAAAAATCATCCATAGAGACTTCAATCCCTTTTTCAATCCAATCATTGAAAATTGACATCATACATCTTTGAAATGTTGAAGGTGCATTACATAATCCAAAAGGCATTTCCCAAAAAATAAAAGTTTCATAAGGACTAGTAAATGTTGTTTTCTCTTTATCCTCAGGGGCAATAGGTATTTGGTGATAATCAGTTTATCCATCTATAAAACAAAAATATTTGTGCTCAGCTAATTTATTCAACATTTAGTCCAAAAAGGTTAAAGGAAAATGATCCTTCCAGGTGGCAGAATTTAATTTTCTATAATCTATACAGATTTACCATCCAACGGCTTGTCTTGTTGAAATTAATTCATTATGCTCATTTGTCATTACAGTTACACCTCCTTTCTTTGGAACACAATGAACTGAACTTACCCAAGCACTGTCTGAAATAGGATATATTATCCCCATAACTAACCATTTTATAATTTCTTTCTTTATCACTGCTTTTATCATAGGATTCAATCTCTTTTGAGGATCAGTTATTGGTTTATGTTGATCTTCCAATAAAATTCTATGCATACAGATTGAAAGACTGATTCCTTTTATATCAGTTAATGTCCATCCAAAGGTTTTCTTATATCTTTTCAAAGTTTCTAATGACTGTTGTTCTTACGCATCATTTAGTTCTGAGGATACTATGACAGATAGTCCTAAAAATGCATACTTCAAATGTGTAGGAAGTGTTTTCAATTCTAGTTCAGGGGGTTTCTTAATAGATGAAATCAAATTATTGTCATTTTCTACAGGATCTAACACTTCAAATTTTTCCTGAACATAATCCAATTCTTCCATACTCACTTCCATAGACTCATCTTGGATTTTATCCTCATCCTGATATTCTATATACTCCTTTTCAAATTCACTTTCATATGTCTTTTTGAAATATTTATGACTTAAATACTCATTAATATCCAATATGTAGCATTCAATCTCTTATTCTTTTGCAAGGTATCTCATTGATTTTACAATATTAAATGTAACCTCTTGATCACTAACTCTCATAGTTAGTTCTCCCTTCTGTACATCCATCAAAGCTCTTCCAGTGGCTAGGAATGGTCATCCTAAAATAATAGGAATTTCTTTATCTTCCTCTATATATAATACAATAAAGTCCACAATAAAGATAAATTTATCAACCTTTACTAAAACATCTTCTATAACTCCTTTAGGATAGGTAATTGAACGATCAACTAACTGAAGAGTTACAGTTGTAGGTGAAATATATCCTAAACCCAACCTTTTGAAAATTGATAACGACATAAGATTAATACTGGCTCCTAAATCACATAAAGCTTTTCCATAAAATTGTTTGCCAATAGCATAAGAAATTGTAAAACTTTCAGGATCTTTAAGTTTTTCAGGAAGCTTTTTCTGAATTATAGCGCTACATCCAAAGCTTCAACAAATGGAATGTTTATCATTAATTTCCTCAAAATTTTTGAAAATTTCAAAAATTGATTATCTTTATACTTCTGCTTCAATCTTTGAGGAAATGGAGGTGGTGGTCTTTATACAGTAATTTTCATTGGTTTAATAGGACTTGCGGACTCACAATGAAAATCTTCACCAGAATTTTCATTTTTCACCCCATCTTTTTCAATTTCAACTTTTCGCTGAACTCTTTCTTCTAATTCTTTTCCACTTCTCAGTTGAATAGCTATAATTTGCTCCTTGTTCTTAGCTTTAGGAGTTACTTCAACATTACCAGGCAATGTTACTGAAGGTCTATTGCTAAGTTCATTAGCAATACATCCGAATTGATTTTCTATGTTTCTAATTGCAGCTCTTTGACTCTGTAATTGACTTCCCATTTACAATATCAATTCTTCCATTGATAATTTTTTTTCCTAATTTTGTAAATATTAAATCCTGGGGGTATATAAGGTTTATAAACTTGATTTCCTTGATTGTTGGATCTTTCCACTGGGTTCGCAGTATTGTTTCCCCATTGTAGATTTGAAGTATTCGAGTTATTGTTACTCCAACTAAAGTTTGGATGATTCTTCCATCCTGAATTATAATAATTGGCATATGGGTTATTAGAATGATTGTTTATTGTATTTAAATTCTCATAAGAAGATTGAGATTCTATCATTTGTCCAAATGAGTTCTCCTCAAGCATAGCTACTATTTAAGAATAATTCATTCCATATTGATCTATCTTCTTCGATATAGCAGCCATTTGAGCAGCTAATATTGACATTGCATCAAAATCATGAATACTAGCTACTCTTTTTGGATTTACCCTTTTTGAGGGCCATTGAAAATTATTAGTATCCATCTCTTTAATTAATAAATATGCTTCATCGAATGGTTTGGACATTAATGATCCACTAGCAGCAGCGTCAATTATCGATTTAAGGGATCCAACAAATAAGAGATCCAACAAACCCATTATAAAAAGTTTAAATTATTAACCAATCTGGAAACTCATGGTGTGGACACCTCTTAAGGAGATCTTTAAATCTTTCCTAGGCTTCATAAATTGATTCTCCTTCAAACTAACAGAAAGATGTAATATCATTTATAAGCTTAGCAGTTTTTGAAGGTGAGAAATATTTAGAAAAATTTTTTTGTGATAAATCTCCCCATGTTCTGATAGATCTAGGTGCTAATGAGTTTAACAACATCTTAGCTTTATCTCTCAGTGAAAAAAAAAGTCTAAGTCTACTAAGTCTAACATCATCATTCGACACTCCATCATATTTAAATGTAACACACAATTCTAGAAAACTAGCAAGGTGTAAATTTGGATCTTCATTTAGTGTTCCTCCAAATTGACTTTTTGTATCATTTGGATAATAGCAGGTTTAAGCTCAAATAAATTGAAGGCTACAACAGGGTTTTGTATACTCAAATGAATTTCATCAATTGTAGGATTAGCATAATCCCTTTAAGGTATCTGATGATGTTCATTCACATTTCCAACATTACTTGAGTTGCAAGACATTTTGCTAGAATGATTTTTTTCTTTTTGTTATTTTCAAAATTTTCTAACAGTTCCTTCTAATTCAGAATTGGAAGGTACTAAGTTTTCACATCTTATACTATGCATAAACAAAAGAAAACAAGTAATTAAAAATAAGTGATACAAGTGAACAAGAAAATGTTCAAACTAAACTACAAATACTTTTTTTTATATTTTAAAATAAAATAACAAATATTTTCTGTTAATTTTCCGGCAACGGTGCCAAAAACTTGATGCAGGCTTCTGGAAAATTGATATTAAATTAATAATAATGATGCAACGTAACCCAGACAATAATGTAACTTTAATGAAAATAAATTATCTTTAAAACATCTTATAAAGTTCGAATTCCATGAAAATAAATTATCTTTAAAACATCTTATAAAGTTTGAATTCCATTTTACATATAACGCAAGTATACGTATCGTTCAAGTAATACAGGACTCTAATAGAGTCCTAGATATCGATCCCATAAAGAAGCTGAAAATATATATAAGCTAGTTATTTATGTTCTATTACAAACTAAAAATAAAAATAAAGTAAAGTACAAAGTTTGAAGTTAAACTGCGTAAGTGAAATGTTACTAAATATATAGATGTATGACTATAACAACATGTTAAACTTTCAAAAGTAAATTGCTGAAATAAAATAAAGGTTTTTGTTGACGAAAAGTTCAAGTATGAGAAAATGTCCTTCCCCTTTACAATGAAAATATGGCTTGTGAAGAAGTTGAAATCATTTGAAAAATATATTTAAAAACTATTTTGTGTCAAATAGGAGCAATCCTATTCTCTACCCTCTCCCGAGTGCTATAAAGAACATTAACTAATCCAGAGTTTGGTCCCTAATTTGGTGGTTAGGCTGAGAGGATACCAACTGTCACTCCAGAGCTCCCACTACTCCGTCACCTGAGGGCTAACATGCTCACATTAATTTACAATCAATTGAACCAAATTAGGGATTCTAATATGTCACCTTAAAATCTTCCAATTCTACATCCAACGAAGTATATTTCCCTATTTATTTGCACCCAATCCCATGGATAAATTACTCTCCCATGAAATCAAATGTGATTCTCCCTTTGTTATAGAAATGATATCCCCTTATCAGAACACATTTTAGCAATTCAATTGGCCAGATCAGCTAAAAAGTAAATGAAGATCGGAGTTCAAATCATCACAAATTATTGACATTTAAAATTGTAGAAAACAAAATCAATTCTTCACAAAATCAATTCTTCAAAGTAAGGGAATGATAAAGAAGACTACTCAGAATTCATGAGAAGGATACAATAAAACATGGACAATAAAACATGGATTTCATAGGATACAATAAAACATGGATTTCATATATAAAAACAAGTGTACAAACAAAAGAAATGAAATATACAACTTAACTCACAATCTTTCCCAATCAAATCCCTAGAAGTTCTCTCCAAGTCTTTCCATCCTTACAATCACTCCTAATTCTCTCTTAGAAATGTAATGAAGAAGAAATCTCTCACATTCCCTCTCCTCTTACCACTCTAGAAGAAAATCTCTTCTTCTCTCTCGCTAACTCATGCCAATTCTCTCTCTCCCTCTCGTCACACTATAGAAGTCCCTCCTCCTTTTGGCCTGCTTCCTCTCAAAAGATTTTCAATTTTCCTCCAAAATTTAAAAGTTAAAACTTTGAATTTCAAAAGATGTGCCTCCTTGATCCAAGAGTAAAATCCCTTAAATATGGAGTCTTCCATAGTGTCTAAATGCATTGAATCACTCCATGGGGTGCTTAGAACAAGTTTCCCTTTGAAAGTTCACTCAAAATTCATCTCAAAACGTTTTAATTTGAAAATGTTTTGCCTAGCGCATCATGTATTAGAGCTCTGGATTTTGACACATCATGCGCCAAACCCCAAATTTGGTTGTTTTTGCCCCAAATTTTGCTCCTTTTACCTTTTTTTCTTCAAATGCCAAAAAATGATATACCTGCAACAAAAACACAAAAATATCTTTCTGTAAAGTGCATTATCACTAAAAATAGGTATAAAAAGGGTACCTAAAAAAGTATATTATTTTTTTGTATCAAGAGAATACAAGGAGCTAAGGTAGCCTCAAATTTCCACTTAGAGGAGGAGCGCATGCTTACGACAATCATTTCCAACCTATCCAATTTAAGTCTCCCGTTTTGGACTAAGGTATATGCTCAAATACTTAAATTTTTCCCTTGTACTTGGACATTTTTGAAAGAAATTGCAAATCCATGTGCTTCTAGCCATTTTGATTTTTTGCTTTAGGGTTGCATGATCATTTTGGCTAGCTTAGATCCTAGGTTGGCCTATTGGATCCTTTGAATCATTCTGTAGATTGTGGATGATGTAAATTCTCTATTCCTTTGGGCACAATGTGCGGATATTGTTTGTTTTGTGTATATTGAACATACGGTAATGATTTAATCAAACAGAGGGATTGTGAGAGTCCAAACAAGCAGGAACAGTGCCACCTCAGCCAGATGCGTCAAAAGGGAAGCCAACTGGAGCACGTTGAGTGAGATTTTAGAGCCATGACAGATGATGTTAGGTCGCATATGAAAAATAAAAAAATTAAGCTTTTCCCCATTTAACTAAACCCATAAAATTAATGGGACCTTCGAAATTCATAACTAATTAATAAAAAATTAGATTGATGCTAGAATCCTACAAAATTAAGAGAACAAGGGGAATAAAATATAATTATAATTAAGGTAATTTCACTCATAAATAATTTAAAGACTAATTTAAACCACTTAATCATTTAAAAAATCATTGAAAATTAAATATTGTATAACTTAATTAAAAATTGGAACATATGAGTCCTCTAACAATGGGAACCTTTCATAAATTTCCCCATGTTGGTGACCATCATTTAATATGAAAAATATAATTATTTATGAAATTGATAATTAATTGGAAAATTAAATATAAAAATTAAAATATGAAACCAATGTAAAATTCGAGAGGATCATTAAAATAATGAACATATGAAATAAAACGATATTTATTAATTGGAATTTGGCACTTTTAAGCCTTCATTTCCAAACCCCTTTGAAAATAGAAAATTAAATTTCAAATTTGGATATTCTAACCTAGTGAACATAAAATATGAAAAGGCTAAATCACATCCTAAGCGAAATCATCAAAACCAAACATAAGAGTACATTTGTAATTATGTAAAATGTGGAAAATCAATCCTTATAAAATATTAACAACCCAAATTAATTTAAATCATGAAAAAAAAAATGATCAAATTAACATTTAAAACACTTAAAGATAAATTGATAAATTTAACAAGTCAAATTAACAAAAGTTTAATTAAATTTGAGTAAAATTTGAAAATTACAAATTGGCCCCTAAGAATAATTTGAACTCTTTTGAACCTTCAAATCCTTAAAACATGATTGTAACTCATTAATGATTCATTAAGCAACGAAGATGTAATGAAATTCATAATTAAAAGGGGAGGGTAGATAACATTTGTAACTTTCCCAAAATTACAAATACGTCCTTCCCCATTCTCAAGCCTTTAATTTGAACTCTTAAGGACTAAAAAACATGCAATTTGAACTTAAAAGATTGTTAATTAACAACACTAATTTTACATGATTTTATCTATATTTTTCCTACTTTTTACATGTTATTTTAATTTATTTATCATAGATCTATGCCTGAGAAAAGTTTCTTTGTTGATGTTCTGTAGGTTGTAGAGTTTGTGGCCACTTTTTTGCACCACCATCTTCATTTCTTCGTTTACCTGACGTCGTCGTTATTATTGTGGTGTTGCGATATGCCTAAAATATGTTGCTTTTACTTGCTTATTTAATGCATATTTATTATGATATTGTGCTTTAATGAAATGTATATTTGATGTTTTTGCTTGTAGGTACATTAAATGGAGCAAATAGATCAAATGGAATAAAAATGGAGCAAATTGAAGTCAAATGAAACAAAAAGACCAATGTTGATCTGGTGCCATAGAACAGAGAGCCTGGTGAAATCCATTCTCAAATCAAAATATTTCAAAGCTAGGGTGAAGATCTTACCTAGAGATGAAGAAATCCCAAGTTTGGAAGCCTAACAGCAAGCCAATCAAGCACAAGTT
Organism: Phalaenopsis equestris; assembly: GCF_001263595.1. Classification (NCBI taxonomy): domain Eukaryota; kingdom Viridiplantae; phylum Streptophyta; class Magnoliopsida; order Asparagales; family Orchidaceae; genus Phalaenopsis; species Phalaenopsis equestris. The sequence goes on from NW_018165342.1 coordinate 105,071, forward strand.
GAAAGCCTAGGGGAGCAAAATGCAAAAAATGGAGGAAGAGGACAAACCAAGAGTAAAAATGGCAAAATCCGTGGGTCCGGGCACTTAAAATGACTCACGGGTGAGTTTGACGCTATAACGTCGGGCAGTGATGCTAAAACGCCTTTCTTAGCCTGATGAATAGCGCTATAGCACCAAGAAGTGGGGCTATAGAGCCATTCATACTCATGGAGATTTTAAATTTTTTTTATATTTGATAACTAAATAGAAGCAGAAAGGCTCTTTTCAAATTTTAATGGCCAATTTTTTACTTATTGAGTTCATCACCAAACCAAAATTTCAAAATTTACAAATTCTAATTTGAATACATACGAACAAATTTTCACAACAAAACATAAGGTTTTTTATATTAATAATAAATTCAATACAACATCATAAACATAAAGATATCATTAGATGTTCATACAACAAAGATAATGCAACTCACACTAAGTCTTGAAAGGAATAAAATAGACACACCACACAGAAATACACAACCTAAAACATAAATACCTATATAAAAGCAACCTTTAGGACCACTCATGATCATTAGAGAAATTTTTCATTCAACTCACCAAACAATTTTGATCGTAGCAATGGTAAAGAAGCACGAAGAAATTCCTTAGCAAACTTATTGTCAATCCTTTTTTTGGTGCAATACATAGTCACTTAACTATCTTGTAACTATTAAATTGTAGTTTCAACTACCAATCCATATGCTCTTAATAGTGGGAAAACTTTTCAGCCTTTGAATGCAGAAGAGAAATTTGTTGGTCGTTAAAAGTTTTCTTCGAATTTCAAGATTCAGGGTTCAAGAGAGTGGCTTTGATTTAATTTAATATACATATAAATTTGATTTTTTATAAAAATAGTATTTTACTTTTGATAAGTGATGTTTTAATTTTTGAAAATATGAGATCTAACTGATCTCATATAAATAATAACTTAAGTAAAAGAGCACACCACCGCAAATGATGCATCTTCCCTGAGGAGTAGACACATCGCTTGCTAATGGGGCTCGATTAAATAATAAAGAATTTATGACATTTGTTTGGTTTGTGAACCATTTTTATATAAGCTCACAAGTTTTTCTATCAAATATAGAAGTTTAGATAGGGTTTATATTACATGGGTTCTTAAATCTCCCTAAAGAGGCAAGCCCCTATAATAATTATATCTTAAATGACCGAGGTCACCTAAGAAAACTCTCGATTTCGATCAGAAAATATTGTCTCAAGGAATCTCAAAAGGATAAGAATTTTCAAAGATTGGATTAAGAAGTGTCAAATGGGAAAGACTCAAATTTGGAACAATGTTATGGAATCCAAAGGGAGAAGACTAAGGGTTGTCACAGATCCTCAGAAGAATTCAATGACTTCCCAAGCTATGTTGGCCGCACTTTTGGTTGAGGTTTAGTTTTTCCCTTTTAGTAGCTTAGGGTCTAGCCATAGGACTTTCCTGTTGACTATTCCTAGAAAACTAGAAAAGAAACCCTCACCATTAGAAATTCTATCCTCTTCTATACTTAACTTGAAGCTCTACATTTGGTCATAACCTCTAGCACTTGGTAGGTGAGGTCATTATGGGGGAGCTCAAGGAGAGTTCCCATAGGACTATTTGACCTTAGGGTTAACCCTGGGTGCTGGTCTGGGGCTAAGGCACTCACTTTCACTCACTACACTCACTCTCACTCAC
>NW_018165342.1:107369-110141 GCF_001263595.1 Phalaenopsis equestris
TTTCAAATGACCAATCTAAACCAAATCCAAGCTTAGTTAGCCCATGATTTGAGCTCAATTTTAATCTAATTCAAAACTCGAACTTTAACCCTATGACTTGGTTCCACCAATTTGAACCCCCACCAATTTGAACCCCATAGCTTGAACCCCATAGCCTACTCAATTTCCCTCAATTTGAATCCTAAACTCTTCATAACAATCCTACACATCAAACTTGACCTTCAATTGGGCTTGCTGATGGAAATAATCTATTCCGAGCCACGAAAATGAATGCGTGGAAAGGGTATATCACCATACAGTATGGCTGCTATTACAACTTCACTAACGATAGATAAGAAAATCCTCCTGGGATTCTGAGACATGATCAGGTGAATGTTCTATCCCCCATAATAAATTGGATGATTAAGAGAATGGTCCAATTGAGCTGACTGTATTCCCAACAGCTGTAATATCAACATATATGATGAAGGTGATTGCATACCCCCGCACATTGACCATCATGACTTTGTGAGACCTTTCTGCATTGTCTCTTTCATCAGCAAGAGCAACATTATATTTTGAAAAGAGATAGATGTCGTCGGCCCCGATGATTTCAGAGGAGCCGTGGAGATTCCGCTACTAGTGGGTTCAGTGCTAGTTCTTAAAAGAAACGGAGCAGACGCCGCCAAACACTGCATTCCATGGGTACGACACCGCAGGGTGTCCATGACCTTCCGGAGGATGGATGACAGCAAAACACTATATGGATTCCAACCGGACCTGGAGCTGGAAGAACTACTGCCTTACGAGCTATGAGAGGGTTGCACCTGTAAGCACATACAAAAGGAACTCTTATCCTGAAGCATGGCTTAGTAGGTCTGCTCCTACCTCTAAGCACATACAAAAGGAACTCTTGTCCTGAAGCATGGCTTAGTAGGTCTGCTCGATCAAGAGCTTTCCCCGCCAGAGACAGACACTCAGAGGATTCCTTTTTACTACATCCCATCACAGCAAATATGATATATATTAGACATGCTCAGCCTATGATATATACTCAGCATAGGATATTTTTGGATGTACTTTGATGCAATCAGCATAATTATACTTTTTGAGGCTTTGGCCTGCACTTATTCTGTAACACTTATTGGAGCAGATTAATGAAATCTCTTTCAGGATTTTGTCTTTTTGTTCAATTGACCCTTTTATGCGATGATAAAAGCCACAGAGCCATACTTTGGTTCAGACTGCAATGAACAAAGAACAAAACAACTAAAAAATTTGATGATAATAAAATTCAATATTATAAAAAAAACTCTCTTTTGAAAAAATCATCAACAAATAAAATTAAAATTTGAAGACATATTTTGATAATTAAATGTGATAAAAACAACAAGAAAAGAAAATAAATCTGTTGAGTTGATTCTCTCGATTTCAAGGTCTCTTACTCTTTGCTCGTGCAACATGACTATCCTTGTCAGCCTTGCGGAATTCCACTTTCTGCATAAAACCTTACAAAATCTTACACGTCTTCATAAATTTCAATCTTTTTGCATGACACACATTTACGAATTCAACACTACAAACTTTCTGCACTACATTCTTGCCCTTGTGGGCAATACCGAAACAATATTTTCCTTTTCACAACCTTTTGAGATTAGTATAAGACCCCCTCCATGGAATCCAATTCTTTGCCTATACCTTTTGAGATTGGTGTAAGGCCCCCTCCATGGCATCCAATTCTCTACTTATACCTTCTGAGATTGGTATAAGGCCCCGTCCATGATATCCAAATCTCTACTTATATTTTTGAGATAGGTGTAAGACCCCCTCCACGACATCCAAATCTATACCTATATCTTTGAGATAAATGTAAGACCCCCTCCACGACATCCAAATCTCTACCTATATCTTTGATATTGATATAAGACCCCCTCCATGACATCCAATTCTCTACGTATATCTTTGAGATAGGTGTAAGACCCCCTCCACGACATCCAAATTTCTACCTATATATTTGAGATTGGTATAAGGCCCCCTCCATGGCATCCAATTCTCTACCTATATCTTCGAGATAGGTGTAAGACCCCCTCCACGACATCCAATTCTCTATCTATATCTTTGATATAGGAGTAAGGCCCCCTCTAAGGCATCAAATCCTCTACCGATATCTTCGAGATAGGAGTAAGATTCCCCTTTATGGAGCATCGCATCTGACCAAAGGAAAATATGTTGAGATTTTCATACCTATTTTACACTGATTTTGATGATATTACATTTTAAAGAAATATATTTTTGATATTTTTTAGAAAGATATTTTTGATGTTTTTTTGCAGGTATATTGAATTATGGTCATTAGAGCAAAAAGATGTAAAAAGGAGTAAATTTGGAGCAAAAAGGACCAAAATATGAAGATTTGATCTTGGGCACCGACGACGAACTCGACGCCGCCGACGGTGAGTTTTTGCCGAGATTTCAGAATTAAATATTTTAGAAGGCCGCCGACGGTTAGCACGTCGGTTCTCTCAACGGATGCATTGAATGTGGACAATTTTTGAAGGGACGCTTGGGCAACTCTTGAAAACTCTTTTACAACTTTAAAAGAAACATTTGGAGGCCAAAAAAGAGTTGGCTTGGGGAGTCCACGTGTGTCCATTAGAGTGTAGAGGTGTAATTTAGGGTTAGTATTGCGAGGAATTCTTTGAGAGATTGTAAGAGTGGAAGGAAAGTGAGAGATTTCTTCCTCCTTGCCGCTTCGAAGGAGAATTCTGTGTGCTGTAAAGAAAGGAAGAGATT